>NC_092413.1:43668682-43974620 GCF_040894005.1 Engystomops pustulosus
TCTGAAGTTGGAACAACTCCTCCATTGGTTAGAAGGCATTAGATAAATGTTTTCTGTGATCTGTATACGGAGGAATATTAGTAGAACACAGATCAGGTTGTGCTACATTCCTCATACACAGAGACAATAGCAGAGAAAAATAGAAAAAAATGTAATCAAACATGTAATAAATTATTTAAAATAAAGCAGTAAAATATTTTTTTAAAAGCCTGCAAATGAAATTCTTAACTGAGCTCCATATTTTAAACAGACATCATAGATAATAAGTATTTAAATTTTGCTCACATTCCACACATCACCTAAAGGCCGGAGGCACCCATGAAGGATGGTGAGCCTTGTTCTTTGGTATTACAGTAGTGATGTCAGTGGTAGGTCACCTTATACCACTCATCTTCGGATATCTCAACCAAGATAAGGAAAGATACAGCTTTGACATGAAACAGCAGATGCCCATCTGAAGGTGATCACTAGGTACAGAATACTGTGGCAGTATCTCTACAACGATAAGTGAATGTATCCAGGTATGGCAAATACATCCTGATTGTGAGATCATGCTGTGTTAATGGGTTAAAGCTCCGGCATCAGCAAAAAATATAAATAATTTTTCCATTGAGTAACATTGCCAGTATAGTTATGACAGTAAGACCCCATGCACACTACCATATGGGGGCCTTTAATACAACCGCAGTATCAGAGCACCCATAGAGGTCTATTGCACCCAATCAAAGCACAGTGAGAAAACAGTGTCTCACCCCAGCATGGCCAAGTTGTAAAATATGGGGCATGTCCTATACTTTGCTAAAATTTAGCGGCGTACGCTCAGCTTTCTATGGAGAGGGGAGCTCTCACCCCTCCTCCTCCATGTGCATGAAGCCTAAGAATTTCTACAGTAAATTGTCCTATGTGAACAGAGACAATGGCCTTATGTTCACAGGCAAATAATAGTAAACAACACTTAACATACTAATGCTTTGTGTGCCTGTAGCTGTTTGTGTGTTTGTATTGTGGTAGAAATTAAGATTCAGTTATTTCAGTGTTTTTTGGATATTCATGTTTATTTTTATCTTTATTTACTCTCCTATTTTCCCTGCAATTGATTATTTGTAATACAGACATCATGTAAAATAGGATATCCATATTTTTGGCTTTGCAGCTGTCAAGCGCCATCTGATGTAACATGAGGTATTGAATTTTATCAAGCCAAAAAAACACAGGGACAAGCAAAATGACCCATTCCTAAACATCGACCCAGTACACACTAACATAGTAATGTGCATGAGGTTTTAAAAGGTTTTACCCATCTCAGTCTCTTATGCCATGCCTCCATCTATTGAGTTGGTTTGGAGTCCAAGAGACTATTGTATAAAAAATACCCAATCCCCTCTTTTTAATTTTTTGCAATTCTTCCAATTCTCAGTTCCCTGAGAAGCATTTTCTTTTGCTGCTCAATTTAGGTACAGCTTTTGAATCTCAACACTACAAGTCTAGTTTCCCAACATTTTTTGGCACAATTTTTGTCATATAATAACACCAACAAAAAAGTCTACCAACTTCTAAACCCCTTTATCAATGTGGTTTGTCCTTTCTGATGCTCATTTGTTCTTCTTATGGTACATAAAGACCTCTATTCTTGCCTGGACCTGGTGAAAGGAGGGGAGAAGAGGGGTCATGGAATACCAAGGCACAATGGGGGCAGTTTTTATGCTTTTGTGCCGTTTGGTTTTATGTTTATCTATTTTTGGGCTCTTAACAGCCAAAAGCAAATATGTTAGGAAAGTATCTTAAAAAGCACCCTGATGATACATTTTTATTGCAGTGTCTTATAACTGTGGACTAGACTGGACTAAGACTAGACCCTGGACTCTATGAAATTGTGGGCTCCCAACAGTATAATATTTGTTTTATAGTTTGACACAGGGGTGTAATTTAAGGGTGCAATCGCCCAGGAGCGCTAGGGGGCCCATAATATGTCACTTTATCATATGAGAAAAGACTAGTAATAAAAACCATACATTATAGTTGGGGGCCTGGCATGGACTTTGCATTGGGGCCCATCATCTTCAGGTTACCCCACTGATTTGACACATACTGCTACATACGGTAACAGAGCCAATATTCTTGAGAATAGGATGGGGGGGTCTTTCATCTTTTAGTTCTGAAGGTAAAGGACCTTTGGAAGACCTTCAAAGAAAAGTAAGGTGTTCTGGCCCAAAATACTATTACTATACTGTATATAATATTACAATACTATTGTATTGCAGTATATTCTAAATATACTGTTCCTATCTTATAGTCTGTAATACAGGATGCTGAACAATACCCATGGGAGCCTTTAAAGGGCTCCCAGCTGTCACAGCAACCAATCTGCACCCTCCAATGATATCAAGGGCAGTGATCGGCCAACCAAGATAGCAGCGTGCACCGACATCGTCTGCGGTAGATACTGGCAGATGTCAGCTGTGTATTATAACTGACTGCGTATTGAGAGGTCTCTGTCCATGAGACTCCTCCATACTCCCTTTCACAATTGGTCCATATATATATATATATATATATATATATATATATATATTTACAATGACCAGTTGTGAAGGGGTTAAGAAGTACCAGGGCATAGAAAAGCAGAAAACTAGTGTAAAAGATTTTCTGATGGAAAAGTCATGTAAAAAGCCCCATATAAGACTTTTTGCACAGTCTGCACTGTTTTTAGTAAATATGCGTAAGTGTACAGTAAAAACCAAGGGGGGCAATTATTATGGCCTTTCAAACAGAAAACTGGTAGTGTTTTTTTTCTCTCTGCGCCTCTTGCACCTGAATTTATGAAGTGTCACCGCCTTAATTATGGTGTTTTCCGACACTCTTGACTTATTCTATTTCTTGACGCAAAATTTTGGCACCACTTGTGAAATCACTGATGCTTCTATTTGTTCAACACATTTTTTGGCATATTTTGTGGAGCAAAAATAGCCCAGCTGAAAGCTGGTCTAGGGAGTTCTAAACCTTTCAGTCTGTGCGCCAATTCATTAATACCTTGCGCCACAAACTTACATCCCACTGAAAAATATAGCACTGTTCTAGCGCCACCCAGCGCCAAAATTAATAAATGCCCCTCCAAGTCTCTTGGACTATTTTGCAAACGTGTCTGACTGATACGTTTTTCTATTTTAACTGAGCAAACATACATCATTACATAGAAAAGGAATAAAGCTTCACACTACATTTTCTTCAGCCTTTTTTTATGTTCTTAAAAAAATGCCAAAAAAAACTGATGTAGCCTGGCATCTCAAAACTTTTTTTTAGCCTTTTTTTTTATCTTGGCCGTTTTTACCAGGGATTTTCATAATTATAAGAAATCTTGTGACTTAGAGAATGCCACGTTTTAAACAAAAATGCCAAGTAAAGAAATGGAGTGCATGTAACATTATTTGGAATTGCTTAGAACATAACCTGTAACATCTGGATGCTGTGTTTATTATGAAAATACATCGAAAAGCACTGAAAAAAGCACTTTTCTAAAACTAGCCAAATTAGGGTAAATAAAATGAAGTCACACTATTATTTACATTTTTATATTTTACCTTTTTTTAAAAAATATTTCAATTTTTGACAAAAATATTACATTTACTAATTAAAATGTTACTAATTTTACTAATTAAAACTGTTATTATATTTCTGTGCCACTAGTGTCTTTAAGAATGTAAATACAGGGTGATTTGCTAAGGAAATTAATAGATTTATTTGAAGCCTTTACATATTAGCTGAACAGCACTTTCTTTGACCCTTAGTGATCCAATCGCTAAGATTTTTTTCTCCTTCTTTTTATCCTGCACTTGGCAAGACAAGCAAAAGCAATGTTCAGATTTTATGATCGTAATCTTACAATAAAGTTTTAACTTTTTCCCAAAGCATCTAATGTTTAGCTAATATTTCAGAAATCCATGCATGAGCTGAATTGTTTGTGTCTTTCACTTTTCTAAATCCCAGGATTTGTTTAGACACCGAATAAACCTAATAGAAGATTAACAAAGCCGCATTAGTTATGAAACAAATGCATAAATAACTTGACACTTTATGACTCAATACGCCATCGACTGAACAAAAAATTCTTGTCTTAGTCCATTTATTTCTGATAATTAGAGTTATAAAAATATAAAATAAAATGCTGTTATTTAATTTGTACATTTACAATCTAGGATATACAATACACTCACAAAGATTGCTTCACATCATACAATTTATTCCAACCATTTGGAAACATTTCAAACATCCCCCTAATATGAATTAAATATCAGTGTCTGGAACCGGCCAACAAAAAAAAAAACACCACATCCTGCTGCCAATTCAGATTGTAAACTCTAGTAGACGTGAAATGGTGTTAACAAGAGGGGAATACAATGGGCCGTACAGGAACAGAGAGTGGACGGCAAATAATAGGGAGAAGGAAAGAGCTTTCAGCAACAGACTCATTTTTCCAGAGTCAACAACTCATCCAAAGTCCAAATCGATCCTCACCTTGTCTTGCTTTTGTTAGTTCTCTCAGAAAAAGTTTTTGTCAATGACTGTGTGGACATGTCCCATAGCCAACTATCTTGCACGCCGCTCTAAGAACCAAGCTTAGCTTAAGGCCAAAGGTATGTGACTAGATCAGTGTCTCTGAGGCCAAAATAAAGTCAATCAACATCTTCCATGTCCATAGTTAGGTTGACGAAGCAGGTATTGAAATTCCATGTACACTGCTCAAGGTGTCCTGGTGTTTGATGATGGGACTGCTTTGCTTTCTATTCATAACTAAACAAAAATGAAGAGAAATATAGATTCATTATTTAATTGAAGGTTCTAATATGGTAATATATGCAAATAAATTCTATGTTTTAAGTAAGATTCTAATGAAACCAAACATATGCAAAGAAATATTTTTAACCCCCTTGAGGTAGAAGTAGGCTTTCCGAAGTTTGGTATGAAAAAAGACTCATTTAGAAACACAAACATATATATATTTATACATTTTTTTTTCAAAGTTAAATTTATAAGTTTTTAAGATCTTTGGAGGGTCATAGAGTCTAAACAATTTATTTTAAACCTTTAAACTTTTTTAAACCTTTGTTTGGTACTTCCCCTTCCATCGTAAATATATCGGGAAAAATAACGCAAACCCCAGTCCTCAATAACTGATGTATTAATCAGTAAGGCTAAGTTCACACTATCATTCAAACCTCTGTTCCTTACCTCCATTATAAAAAGTAAAGAATGAAGGTTTAACGTATCAATTAAAAATCCTTTTACATCAATTACATTTTATGTCATCCATTATCTTCAGTGAGGCAAGTAGCCGTTATGCATTTTTTTTTTTTTTACCGAGAAAATGGCTGCAGTACTTTTTCTCAGTTTGGAAAAAACACTTGGATAACAGTTAACTGCCTAACTGATCATAATGGATGACATCAACTTTATACTGATATCAATGGAATTTTTTATTGATACCTTAAACCTCTGTTATTTAGTTTTTAACGCAGGGAAGGAACAGGGGTTTCAACAGCAGTGTGAACTTAGCTTTACTAATATTTATGAAAAATACATTTTTACAGACAGCAAGAGAAGAGAGTAGTTCACATTTCTTTACAATGTTGTGTGGCTCCAAAATATAGCATAAAAAAATTCTGACAAATGACTATTTGATTATATATATATATATATATATATATATATATATATATATATATATATACACAGTATATATATATATATATATATATATATAATCAAATAGTCATTTGTCAGAATTTTTTTTTTATATATATATAGATTGATGTTCAATGTTTTGAAAAGTATTCAAAACAATCACAAATAAATTCCGCTAAATATTGAATCCAATGTTTACCACATGCTTTTAGTCCTAATTAACTGAACAACCGCCTAATAATTAGCGACATGGATTTTAAATCATCCAAAATGTCATAGCAAACATACAAACAAGACTCATTCCAGATTATTAGGCCATATTACAAGAAATGCACGTCGTGTATGAAAATTAATGACACCACAAGGCAGAGAAAACAAAACAGAGTCTGCCATGTCGTCCAGCGAAAACATAGAGGATAAGACATTAATAATCCCTAATGGTGCAGGTCACTCTGGGGAAGATATTATGCTAAATTTTTCACACTGCTTTATACATCCTAAATGTGTTTTCTTTATGTGAAAATTAAATTCTTAACAGGAAGAAGAGATAGATTATGCACTTCAAGTGACAAGAAGCAGAAGTCTCCTATGGATGCACCAACCACAGAATGGTAGTCAATGATAGAATTGAAACTTATGTATATATTAGATAGTCTGCAAGCTCCTGTGAGCAAGGCCTTCACTCCTATTGTTTCATACGGTTATTTTATTACTCTTTAATGTCTTATTTTGTTTGAAAATGTTTGGTAAAGCGCTGCTGAAAATTATGTAGCTAAATAAATAAAGATTTATAGTTGTTATTATGTATTTTATATATACTGTATGTAAGGATGTAGTAAACTTTGCCCTTTAATAACACTAGTAATGGAGGTCTGGCAATTGTTCTGTGCAGAAAATCTGTTGTGTAACACTTGGGATGTTGTAGCGTGCTGTGTAATACTTGGGATGTTGTAGTGTGCTGTGTAATACTTGGGATGTTGTAGTGTGCTGTGTAATACTTGGGATGTTGTAGTGTGCTGTGTAATACTTGGGATGTTGTAGTGTCCTGTGTAATACTTGGGATCTTGTAGTGTGCTGTGTAATACTTGGGATGTTGTAGTGTGCTGTGTAATACTTGGGATGTTGTAGTGTGCTGTGTAATACTTGGGATGTTGTAGTGTGCTGTGTAATACCTGAAATGTTGTAGTGTGCTGTGTAATACTTGGGATGTTGTAGCATGCTGTGTAATACTTGGGATGTTGTAGTGTGCTGTGAAATACTTGGGATGTTGTAGCATGCTGTGTAATACTTGGGATGTTGTAGTGTGCTGTGTAATACTTGGGATGTTGTAGCGTGCTGTGTAATACTTGGGATATTGTAGTGTGCTATGTAATACTTGGGATGTTGTAGTGTGCTGTGTAATACTTGGGATGTTGTAGTGTGCTATGTAATACTTGGGATGTTGTAGTGTGCTGTGTAATACTTGGGATGTTGTAGTGTGCTGTGTAATACTTGGGATGTTGTAGTGTGCTGTGTAATACTTGGGATGTTGTAGTGTCCTGTGTAATACTTGGGATCTTGTAGTGTGCTGTGTAATACTTGGGATGTTGTAGTGTGCTGTGTAATACTTGGGATGTTGTAGCGTGCTGTGTAATACTTGGGATGTTGTAGCGTGCTGTGTAATACTTGGGATATTGTAGTGTGCTATGTAATACTTGAGATGTTGTAGCGTGCTGTGTAATACTTGGGATGTTGTAGCGTGCTGTGTAATACTTGGGATGTTGTAGCGTGCTGTGTAATACTTGGGATGTTGTAGCGTGCTGTGTAATACTTGGGATGTTGTAGCATGCTGTGTAATACTTGCAATGTTGTAGTGTGCTGTGTAATACTTGGGATGTTGTAGCGTGCTGTGTAATACTTGGAATATTGTAGTGTGCTATGTAATACTTGGGATGTTGTAGTGTGCTGTGTAATACTTGGGATGTTGTAGTGAGCTATGTAATACTTGGGATGTTGTAGTGTGCTGTGTAATACTTGGGATGTTGTAGTGTGCTGTGTAATACTTGGGATGTTGTAGTGTGCTGTGTAATACTTGGGATGTTGTAGTGTCCTGTGTAATACTTGGGATCTTGTAGTGTGCTGTGTAATACTTGGGATGTTGTAGTGTGCTGTGTAATACTTGGGATGTTGTAGCGTGCTGTGTAATACTTGGGATGTTGTAGCGTGCTGTGTAATACTTGGGATATTGTAGTGTGCTATGTAATACTTGGGATGTTGTAGTGTGCTGTGTAATACTTGGGATGTTGTAGCATGCTGTGTAATACTTGGGATGTTGTAGCGTGTTGTGTAATACTTGGGATGTTGTAGTGTGCTGTGTAATACTTGGGATATTGTAGCGTGCTGTGTAATACTTGGGATGTTGTAGTGTGCTGTGTAATACTTCGGATATTGTAGCGTGCTGTGTAATACTTGGGATGTTGTAGTGTGCTGTGTAATACTTGGGATGTTGTAGCGTGCTGTGTAATACTTGGGATGTTGTAGTGTGCTGTGTAATACTTGGGATGTTGTAGCGTGCTGTGTAATACTTGGGATATTGTAGCGTGCTGTGTAATACCTGGGATGTTGTAGTGTGCTGTGTAATACTTGGGATGTTGTAGCGTGCTGTGTAATACTTGGGATGTTGTAGTGTGCTGTGTAATACTTGGGATGTTGTAGCGTGCTGTGTAATACTTGGGATGTTGTAGTGTGCTATGTAATACTTGGGATGTTGTAGTGTGCTGTGTAATACTTGGGATGTTGTAGTGTGCTATGTAATACTTGGGATGTTGTAGTGTGCTGTGTAATACTTGGGATGTTGTAGTGTCCTGTGTAATACTTGGGATGTTGTAGTGTGCTGTGTAATACTTGGGATGTTGTAGTGTCCTGTGTAATACTTGGGATGTTGTAGCGTGCTGTGTAATACTTGGGATGTTGTAGCGTGCTGTGTAATACTTGGGATGTTGTAGCGTGCTGTGTAATACTTGGGATGTTGTAGTGTGCTGTGTAATACTTGGGATGTTGTAGTGTGCTGTGTAATACTTGGGATATTGTAGTGTGCTATGTAATACTTGGGATGTTGTAGGGTGCTGTGTAATACTTGGGATGTTGTAGCATGCTGTGTAATACTTGGGATGTTGTAGCGTGCTGTGTAATACTTGGGATGTTGTAGTGTGCTGTGTAATACTTGGGATGTTGTAGTGTGCTGTGTAATACTTGGGATGTTGTAGCGTGCTGTGTAATACTTGGGATGTTGTAGCGTGCTGTGTAATACTTGGGATGTTGTAGTGTGCTGTGTAATACCTGGGATGTTGTAGTGTGCTGTGTAATACCTGGGATGTTGTAGCGTGCTGTGTAATACTTGGGATGTTGTAGCGTGCTGTGTAATACTTGGGATGTTGTAGTGTGCTGTGTAATACCTGGGATGTTGTAGTGTGCTGTGTAATACCTGGGATGTTGTAGCGTGCTGTGTAATACTTGGGATGTTGTAGTGTGCTGTGTAATACTTGGGATGTTGTAGTGTGCTGTGTAATACTTGGGATGTTGTAGTGTGCTGTGTAATACTTGGGATGTTGTAGCGTGCTGTGTAATACTTGGGATGTTGTAGCGTGCTGTGTAATACTTGGGATGTTGTAGTGTGCTGTGTAATACTTGGGATGTTGTAGTGTGCTGTGTAATACTTGGGATGTCGTAGTGTGCTATGTAATACTTGGGATGTTGTAGCGTGCTGTGTAATACTTGGGATGTTGTAGTGTGCTGTGTAATACTTGGGATGTTGTAGTGTGCTATGTAATACTTGGGATGTTGTAGCATGCTGTGTAATACTTTGGATACTTTGAGGTTTTTTGTTTGGTCCATTACAGACATTGGAGATCTGAATGAAAACCCACTCAAATTTTTGTGCAGGTTTTCATTGTGTTATCAACTTGAATTGTCATGTGGACTCATAGGGGATCACTTATCCTTAGTCAGGACATTTGTGCATTTTGTTTTTATTTTTCTGGGTTTTAAATTCTTTTAGAGGGTGATATACTAGGCATGTGTGTCTGTTGATTTTTTTGCGCCTTTTTAAAAAAAGTTGCAAATTCTTCTGCAACCTCTTCTAAACATTAGCAGAAGAGCCGCAACATGTATTATATCTGTATTCCTTGCATTTTGAATTAGAGAAAATTCACCATTACCTGGAGGTGCCAGGACCATCATTGTTTTTCAATTTGCCTACACCTGCTCGTTACTGGAGCTTATTTGTACCATTTTACTATAATTTGTGCAAAAAAATGTCAACTTTTTCATACGTCCACATCTGGATTTTGGGTACATCAGATGCAATTCTGTAAAATCCTTGAGCGTCTAACTTTGCTAGGCGGGTAGAAACGTCGCCAATTATTGCGCAAATATGCGAATGCACCATAAAAAGTCACCAGTATAAGAGAAAAGCATAAGATAAATGATCGCCATGCTGTCATGTATAGCTACTCTTACAGTGACATAATATGTACAGTTATGGTCAGGCATTTGGTCAAATGTGGAATTCAACGAAAATGAAAATTGCTAATTAAAATTGCAAAATATATTTTAAAAAACGTACACGTACAAATTGTATACCATGGAGACCTTACAAAAGGTTTATCAAATGAGGAGGAACAAATTAGTTCACATGGTTATATCCGGCAACAAGAACGCCAAACAACAACAGCAATCTGAATTTATTGCGTATAAAAATTGCATGAAATCACACACGTCAAATATGTGTCAGAAATCACTGGACTATTCCATTAATGTGAAAAAACCTTGGGTCATATCACCAAATGACCTCATCCAGATAACTAGAGTAGATTTCACGTTTCAGAACTGGCTGTAGAAATACGTGACCCCTACCCACCCCCGCCACCTCCAAAATAACCCTTTTTTAGCTACAAGAGTGATCTACAGCATCATTTACACTGATAGCAAGGCCTACATTGACAGGATATTCCGGTTTCTGTTACAATCCCTCGTTCCACCCAAACCCACGCACTAGTGGTTACATTAGGTTTCCGAGTCCACCTGTTAGTATGTAGCTCATAAGCAGCACTACTATCTGGTGGCCCATGGAAACAATTTCAGTGAGTGGTATGGCTCATTGCCCCTTTTATTTTTATCTTATAATAGTCGATAGTAGGTATAGACCACAAACGCATGATCATAAACATAATAAAAATGCACACACATAAACATGCACAACCATACACAGACACAAACATACTACATGTGCATGTAATGCATAGCTTATAAATGGTTGTGCTGATACCTCCGGAGCAAAGAGAGGAGGAAGGATGTGTCCAGGACAATCATAGTAGAAGTCTGACAATGACATGTGCCATGAACAATCACATAAAGCCACAGGGCATAAAAAGATAAAAGTTTAAACAAAAAAATAAATAGTCTCCTACTTAATAGGGTTGATGTTAACCTGTGAAAGGCTACGTTCACACCTCCGTTCCTTACCTCCATTAAAAAAAGGAAAAGAAAGAAAATGCTAATTTTATGTTGTCCAATATGTACAGTTATCCATGCTCTTTTTTCTAAGGATGAAAAAGTACTGCAGCCAATATCATTTTTGCCGTCTAAAAACAGAGGACAGAAAATTTACATTGATCTCAATGGGATTTTTAATTGATTAACAAGGTAAGGAACAGAGGTTTGAACGATAGTGCAAACTTATCCGAAGTGATAGGAGACTCCATTTGCTATAGTATAGGGTTGCATACTGCTTGACTGGCTGAAAATCAATGAAGTCAAGTCTTTAACCTGTCTATTTTGGTTGTACCTAGGGGGCTAAAACCCAACTGTATGCACTGCCTGAGGACAATCAGTATACAGGCAGTCCCCGGGTTACATACAAGATAGGGTCTGTAGATTTGTTCTTAAGTTGAATTTGTATGTAAGTCGGAACTGTATATTTTATCATTGTAACCCCAGCCAGAACTTTTTTGGTCCCTGTGACAATTGGATTTAAAAAATGTTGGGTTGTCATAAAAATGAATATTAACACTAAAGCTTCATTGCAGACACCTGTGATAACTGTTACAGCTGATCATTGTAGCCTAGGACTAAAGTACAATAAATTACCAATATCCAGAGGTCCGTTTGTAACTAGGGGTCGTATGTAAGTCGAGTGTTCTTAAGTAGGGGACCGCCTGTATATATATTTTCCAAGAAAAGGCTGCAGCACAAGGCCTGACAAAGGCTCCCAGTCATAGGAGCCGAAATGTAGCTTGACACATGTTTGAAAAAAATTGTACGTTTTATATGAGCCTCTATCTCAGTAGTGTTGATGCTTTTTCTTGTAATTAATTTTGAACTTTGGTCGGAGAACCAGGATGTGACTTGATGTGCTCTGCTAATTTTTTCTATTCACATATGTACAGGCGGTCCCCTATTTAAGAACACACAACTTACATACAACCCCTAGTTACAAACGGACCTCTGGATTTTGGTAATTTATTGTACTTTAGTCCTAGGCTACAATGATCAGCTATAACAGTTATCAAATGTGTCTGTAATGAAGCTTCAGTGTTAATCCTGGTTCTTATGACAATCCAACATTTTTTAAATCCAATAGTCATAGAGACCCAAAAAATTTTGTCTGTAGTTACAATTATAAAGTATACAGTTGCAACTTAGATACAAATTCATCTTAAGAACAAAAACTGCCTGTATTAATATATATGTGTGTGTGATCGTTATAATAAATGCATATGTTATTCATTGTATTTATTTATGTATGTGTGTTTGTGTGTGCGTATCGATATACGTTTGTGTGTATATATCTGAAAATATATATTTGTGTGTATACATCTGAAAATATATATATATATATATATATATATATACGCATACATATATAGAGATATATACTAGAGAAATACTGATAAACAGTTTCTTTCATGACGTTACGCTGTTGCTAACTTCAGAAAGATGGTTACACCGATACGTCACACATGAAATAAACTCACCATTGTTTTTTTTCACTGAATTGGATTTGGATGTGCGTTTTTTTTGGATATATTGCACAATAACAATAATCTTTATTTATATTGCATCATAAAATACCGTAGCGCTTTGCAGATTCTGATATTACAGAGTAATAACCATCATATGTAACAATAGAAATGAGGCCCCTGCAATAGTTTTTTATCTAGACTTCGGAGCATTGCACCCTTCTTTTAGGGGTTTTGCGATACTGTACTGCAATGGACTTTTCCTTTCTACATAAAGATACACACACACACATATTGTCATTATCTGCTGCATCTATTTAGCGATCAGTGTTTCACTATGGAGCACATTGAAGATACTGATCCCTAATTCTTCCTCAATGATCAATAATGTTAAAATCATGTATAAGCTGTTTGTAATCATTGCTCTCACTTTGGGACACCGAATTATTACTGAACAATCCAAATATTATAATGTTTGCTAAATATTGTAAACAACATTGCGGCCATCATCTCCTTTAAGACATTTGTAAAAGCAGCTCAGATTGACCAGAAAGCCTCATGAACATGATGTTAAAAATTATAATTTTGTTGGCACTTATTGCCAATTATTTAATCTTTGGCATCTTAATTTTGGATTTCTCGATATATACAGTTTGTAATAATGAATCTGGGGGAATCTATGTGGCATCACTAAGCTGTAATACTTTTGCAAAATGAAATTTTACCCAGTGATATATACATTAATAAACTGATCTATTTATTATTTATATAGTGTACAGATTAGTGCAGAATAAATAGCACAACTGATATATTGAAGAAAATGGGTAACAGATTCTACAAGGGATGGGGAACTTTATGAGCTCTGCTGCATCCACATATATAAAATATTCTAAAAACCACAGTCTCAATTCAACTCTACAACTAGGGAACAGTGGGCATTTTGGGGTCCTACAAAATTTAAGGTTAATAATTATCATTAAGTATCCTACAAAGAAAAATAAATATATAAGAATGTATGTAAACTAAATTAAATATCTCCCTGGACTTAAACCAGTACAAATAATGTATAACTATATTGTATGCTTATGTATGGAAATTATAATGCTCACTATAAAAGAAAAATTAATAAAAATTCTAGACTATGTAATAACTCATGGAAATTGACTGACTATATATTCATTTTTCGATTATTATTGCAGTCTTGATATCCACCTTTATTAATCTACTTCTGGCAAGATTTCTCTCTTTATAACAGTATGTTATATAATGTGCCATATAACATGTTGAATGTTCACTGCATATACATAAACCACAGTATGTAACACTATATTGCATCAGCTTTCCAACTAGGGCCCCCAAAAAGGACGTTTTACCTCCAATGAGAGGTTTTCTTCTGCAGCAAACCCAATGCACCTGTTACTTGTCTTTCTTCCTGCAATGCATGATTGTGCACTAATACCTTCTTACTACTAGGATAGTGTGTACTGGTGTTTGGTGGATTGGTGTTCCCTGCTGGTTTGGATCTTCCATTTGTTCCAGTAAACAAGTAGTGTCCAAACCCAAGACCTTCTGGCTTCCATCACAGCATCTGATTCTTATAAAATGTCTCCAAGTCGTAAAAGCATCTCACAGACTGTAGGACAATCGACTCTTTTACTGCAGTTTTATAGACCAGATTGTTTACTATGGACTCCCCCTTGTAAATTAGCATCATCGTCAATAAAAAGCCACTAATGAACAGAATATAAGTCACATCATGACAGGCTCCATATCTAGTTATAGAAGTCAAACACAGAGGGACAGATAGATACATAGATAGATAATAAATAGATAGATAGATAGATAGATAGATAGATAGATAGATAGATAGATAGATAGATATTGTGATACTTTTAAAATGATCTAAAGTTATAAATAACATAATTCCATGCATATCTCAGAGATATACAGGCACATCCAAAATTTGTCGCATCAACGGTTGCTGCAGTTTTTGCGCTAAAATGTATTTATCTTATCATCGCGAGTATAATGTGAATAATTAGTTGTCATTAAGTAAAAATCGTCTCAAGCCAATTGATAAAGAGTATACAAACATAATATAACACATAATTTTACTGCTAACTGGGGCTTTTTATTAGGGAGAGACATTTATTTAGTTAAATAAATGTTGTGCACAGCCATCTTGTTATAATCTGACACTACAGCAGCTGGAGAGTATATATATATATATATATATATATATATATATATATATATATATATATATATATATATATAATTTATTCAGTTCACTATTGAATATTTTACTTTTTTTTTATAATGTGTATTCACATGGGCACTGATAAACATGGGCACTCTAATAAATCCAAATCATCTATCAGGACTGTAAGTAAATTATACAAAAATAGACACCGTTAACTTTAAGGGCACATACTGCAAAATATATAATAAATTCTAGACAGATTTTAGGTGTATATCAACATATTGAAGTTGTTCCTCTTGTTTTTCTGTTTCTTTCTCACTCTTTCCATGTACTCATTCATTTTATTATTTATATACTACTTCATTCCTTCTTTCTATATAGTATGTTTTTCTGTCACTACCCAATTTTTGCTTTTCTTTCTTTCTTACTATCTTTCTTTCTTTCTTTCCTTTATATACTGTCTTCCCCTAATTCCTTATTATACGCTTCTATATCTTCCTTTCTCTCTTTTCCCTCCTTCCTCTCTCACTTGCCGCTCTCTTTTACTCTCTCAGCTCTTACCAATGTGTGTATTATATCTTTTTCTTCCTTCCTCCGTTACTATCTCTGCTGTTTTCTATCTTTCTCTCCTTTTTCCGTCCGTGCTCCCTCACTTGCCTCCCTCTTTAACTATGTCTATGCTTTTACCCCTTTATGTTATAATTTTATAATGTTCTAATAGTCTACTTTATTTTCTTATTTTATTTTCTGCATTTGCCCCTCTGTATTCAGTATATTTTTTTACACTGCCTCACTGTTTAGCCGTGTTTATCTCTAAGTGCTGACTTCCTCTGTCTCCTTCATCTTCTCTCTCGGGCTCTCCTTCTCTCTTCTTCCCTGCCTTTCTGTTCTCTCCTTCCATTTTTACTTGCATGTCATGTAAGGAATAAAGTAGAGATGAAGGACAGAGAATGGTCTCTCTGATGAAAACTCTTCCCCTATAAATCATGTACTAAGACCCGCAGGTACCAGTCATAATAAACCCATAGCTTGTACCCTGCAGTCAGAAGTCCCATCAATCATTTCTTCATAGCCCTGCACACACATAATGCAGGGATCTCATTGTACCCCCCAGTGCGCAAAGTGATATCTCCCAGTACCCCCCAGTGCGCACAGTGATGTCACATACCTTCCCTGACTTGGTGTTTGAAAGTCATGTCTCCTCCATGTACAGTCACTCCTGGGCCATGATGGGCAAGTGGGCTTCCCTGTGTTTGCCAGTGGTGGCCCGGGGTAACATACCCGGCTCCTGGGCCACCGTATACCCCATACTGGTTGGTAGAAGGATAGGCGCAGGCTTGAACAAAGCCACCCACAGTGGAGAGACTGGAGGCAGCCTGCAGCATGGACAGGAGGAGAAGACATAAACAAGGAAGGATCATCAATTATATGTTCAGTTCTTGCTGGAAATCGAATTTTTCTACTGGGAATAATATAACTGACAGGGAAATTAATAGGAGGCATTAATATTCTAAACAAGATTTGATGTCGGCATAATGCAGATTATATATATATATATATATATATATATATATATATATATATTATAACATATAAAAAATACAAATGTATACATAGTTACCTGTGGGTATTTGATATCAGTCTCTACAGATTTCTCTATTCCATTGATATTCTGTGTAGTCGGAAACCCTGTCCTGTTAACACTTGTCCACTCTTCCATTTTTGGGGAATATACAGCACCATCTGCACTGGTAATGGCTCCTAAAGCAAGACATATATGCGTCTATAAATTGATATAAACATAGAAATTGGATTTGTTTTGTTTGAACGTTGCCTGGAAATTTGGAATGTAGTCGCCACCGTTTAATTTGCCAGCCAATTGAAATATATAGATATAAACTTATTTATTATGTGATTAATCATGATAATATATGTATATTAATCTATATCTATGTATCTACACACACATATATGTGTATATATATATATATATATATATATATATATATTATATATATACAAACTTTATTTATGTAATCATGAAAGCGGCTTTAATACTTTAATATTTATATTACAGAATATTAATAGTCTTTAGAATGTACATAAAGGATGTAAAATTAAGATAAATATTTAATTCTTCTTTTCCTGGTCAAGAAAATATTTTGACCCTGCATTTCAATGTACTGCTCTACACCGACCAGCACGAATGATCTCTTTGTATCACGAATAAAACATACAGTCATCATTTTGTCAAAATAATAATTGATGTATCAAAATATTTGAAATGCATATACTGTAATTAAATCATTTAATATATTATATATATTCTGCAACACTATAAAATGAATGACATAAATAATGAAATTTCGGTATATTCGGCTTCAGTTTATTTAATTCTCTGAATTTTTGGTGATTTGTTTTTACACTTAATCTCATGCACTTATGGTTAAAACGTTATAATATTTGTTCTTGGTTGGGGCAAAAACAACTACATGTCACTAGTGGGGAGATGTTGGCATCTTGTCTTTCATCAATGGGTAAATATTTGACAATGAAATTGTATAGTTCCATTTCTCTCATAATGCCTTTATTAAGATATTTTCTGGAGCTATTTCATCTGCGCTTACTTTAGTCACTTAAAAGTCCAGAAAATAGCTACACAACTAGGGATGGATAGATAGATAGATAGATAGATAGATAGATAGATAGATCGATAGATTGATGATAAAGAAGGTGCCTTGTCAAAAAACAGGCGCAATGGAATAAATATAAACCCCTGATTTCGATTGTACCGTGAAATGCTGTCTCTTAATTGGAGTAGATAGATAGATAGATAGATAGATAGATAGATACATAGACAGAGAGAACGATATATGCATAGATAGATATAGATAGATTCAATCTGCTTTCTTGTTGATTGCTCACCGTTATAAACATAAGAAATAGATGCATTCATATCAGCCTGCCACATATGGATACATACATACATACATACTATAGATACATAGAAGTATAGATAGATAAATAGATAGATATACAGACAGCTAGAATGAAAGATAGATTATAGATAGATCGATAGATAGATAGATAGATAGATAAAATTAAACCGCTTTGTTGTTGTTTGCTCACCATTATATAAATAGCAAATAGATATATTGGTATCAGACAGCCACAGTAGATACCAGTAGATATCAATAGATACTGTAAAGAGGTTGACGGGTAGATAGATGATTGATAGATAGATAGATAGATAGATAGATAGATAGATAGATAGATAGATAGATAGGAGATAGATAGAATTGTCCTGCTTTCCTGTTGATTGCTCATCATTATATACATTATAAATAGATACATTGTTATCAGACAGCCATAGTTAGATAGATATTATAGAAAGATGTATATCTATATATTCAAATGAAAAAAAATAAATTGACATTATTTGGATAAATCATACAATTTTATCTGTCCAGGAGGGGGGCTATTAGCACTATTTGCAGTGTGAATAGCCCCATGCATGAAGGAACACCTGTTATCACCCAGCTATTGCACTTTCCACCAACTCACCTGTTTGCTCCATGAAGGTGCGGATGCCTAAGATGTTGTTGACAGAATGAGCTGATGGCCAGGACCTGGCAATGCTGACATGTCCAGGTGGCATATGCACTCCATGGTGATGGCTGCCCACCTTAGCAGAGCCAGGAGATATTGGGTTTGGATAAGGATATTGGTAGATGTGATTATATGGTAATGCTTGGGAAGTCGGCTGCTTTGAGCTTTCATATTGACTAGGTTGAGACAAGTTCCCAATTTTATTCCTTAAAATCCTACTTATAGAACTGACAGATGGCACATTGTACTTATCGCAGACGTTGTCAGCCAGAAGACGGTCCCTGATCTCCCAAGCAAAGATGCCAGGGTCAGATTGTTTGTACTCCCTGATATGTTTCACCACATTAGGAGTGGTGACTCTGGGCTTGCTCCCTCCAATAGCCCCAGGTAGGATTGATCCTGTTTCGTTGTATCTGGCCAGGATTTTACTGACACATCCATGAGAAACTCGTAGCTGTCTGCTGATATCACAAGGCCTGATTCCTAGCTGTGCCAGCTCCACTATCCTCAGCCTGATGGCATTGGGCAGGGGTCTTCCATTGACAAACACACCGCCCAGCTGGTTCACTTCTCCATAAGCTTGTTCTGCATAGTAAAGAAATAAAATAATATCAATGCATGTAAATTGGGTATATTCATTCAGACCTCAAAGAACTGACAGATTCTAAAATCACAAATATTATGTTAAAAGAATATAGAATCAGATACAAAGTATAACATACAGACTAGTCATATACATAATATATAATATAAAACATAGAATAGTCACATAGATATAGAAAAGTCCCAAATACAATATACTATAAAAACAGAATAGTCAGACACAAATGATAAAACACAGAGTAGTTAGATATAAAGTATAAAATGCAAAATAGTAACATACAGAATATAAAACGCAGAATAGTTAGACACTAAGTATAAATAGTCACATAGCTAGCATAAATACAGAAGAGCCAACACACGATATACTATAAATACGGAACTGTCAGATACATAGAATAATATACAGCATAGTCAGATACATAATATAACACAGAATAGTTAAATCGATAGCAATGATACAGAAGAGTCACAAACAAAGAAAACTCTAATTACAGAATACAATACTTTGTATCTGACAAAGTATCATATACAGAATAGTTACAAAAATGTAGAAGAGTCCCAAATAAAGTATACTATAAATACAGAATAGTCACATACATAGTATAAAACGGAGTAGAGATACAGAAGAGTTTCAAACACAGTACACTATAAATACAGAAGAGTCAGACACAAAGTATAAAACACATAATAGTCAGATACATAGTCTAAATCACAGAATGGTCAGATACATTGTATAAATCACAGAATGGTCACATAGAACAGATAGAGGACAGTTCCAACCACAGAAGAGTAGAAATACAGAATAGTCAGATATAAAGTTTAAAACACAGAAAACAGATAATAGAAAACACATATAGAAGACAGTATACGTTAAATACAGAAGTCAGAGACAAGGTATAAAATACAGGAGGTCAGATAGGAAGAACAATAATACTGTATAAGCCACCCAGAGACACATGAGACATTTATGCACATAATAAGGATAAAATATGCCTTTTACTCAGTTATTTGACCATCTATACTACAGAAATGAAGGCTGCTTACCCATCCCGCAAGAACAGAATGAGAGAAACTTCTTCTCCACAGAAAAATCAGGAAACTCAAACAGATGTAACCCAGAGATACATGGAGGGAGAGAGAGCTCGGTCTTCTCCAATGAGCTGGATGAGGAGGAGTGTTCTGCACTCACAGCCACTTCCTCTCCTCACTGTGTTTGTACAGAAACTTCTCTCAGGCAGAAGAACAAAAGCTCAAGGTGATCTTCATCCCATCAGGCAGGAGAACTGCAGCTATTATCTCCAAGTGGAGTTGGTTCAGATCTCTCTTTGACGTGTCCTCCACGTCAATTCTGGTGGTCAGGCTGGAGGAGCTACTGAGGACATCTCATTGGTTCCCGTCATCTTAAATAGGCAGAGATTTTCCTCCTAGCCCTTCTAGTGTAACCCTAACCCTGTCTTCTGCTGGAATGTCTCAATCTCCTCATCCTAAAACAACATTAGCTGCCATCTTTAAAGGCTTTCAGAGATCCCTGGCAGCCCTATCCATCATGTCTTCTCTTCTTCAAACCCATTAATGCCCAGACATGAGTATTTTCTAGAACATAATAGTCACTGATCTTTTCTTTTTCCCTGTTTTCCCCCCTGAACTTCATCTTAAACATTAACATTTTCTATTCACACAGTTTACAAAGTACATTTTTTGTTGCCTTCACAATTGGTTGTATCATCTGGAAATCATTACATTGTATATGTTCTTTGAATTGCAAATGAAGACTTGCAGAAGTGAGAAAAAATAGTCAAGAATTGCATGGGGCAAACAATTCAGCTGGATGGCACCTGTTAAAATACAGAAAGATGTAACACTGGCACATGGTGGTTCTCTGATGCTGTGGTCAGGTCAGGTTATTGGAGCAGTGAGTTGTTCTGTGTGAGGACATGTGGTAGGAGAAGACTGGTGACTATGTTTTGATCTAAGGAGAAGATAGACTATGTTCCCACGTATTCAGGTAGGGGCTTCTCATGATCAGATAGCAAACACTGCTACCCAAAGGAGGATGTTTACACAGATCAGGTGGCAAGTGCTGGCTTTATCTCCCATTGTAAATATAGAAATATACCTCTACTTCCCAAATGTGTTTACCATCGGACAAAGACCCTTTAAGAAGCTTTAGACCAGGATGATATCATAATGTCCACCTCAACTCTCAATTATTAAGCACACAGGCAACCAATGGTTAATTGTTTAATATCACCTGTATAGTATGATACTTGACACAGGGATCTGTGAACACTACAGGTGCATTGAAAAAGATCCCATCCGATTACTAAAGTCTCATATTGGGATGAAATGTACAGTATGTTGTTTCCATAGATCCATTACATTCAACTGATTTATATGTGTCAATGTATGTATCAATCTATTATTATTTATCAGAATATGGCAGGTTGTTGTCTTCTCAATGACGGATAATATCCATATGGAGCAGAGGTAAGTATAGATGGATAGAAAAATAGGTTTATAGGTAGATTTTTAATTAACAGTTAGATATAGATAGTTAGATCGAAAGATAATATATGGATTATTTAGCGGAAAACGTGCATTTTTGGAAGCAGTGAAGACAATTCTGTGCGCACATTTTTGATGTTTCACTGTCTTCATAAATGCTGAACATTTGATGCACGTATATTACTTTTATTTTCCCATACTTATATTAGGAATATATATGTATTAGGCAATAAAAGGGAGACAGGTGTACTTAATAGCAGAGAGATAGTTATAGATGGATTTAGATTTGTCTTTGTGCACGTTAGAATAATAGAAATACATTACAACGATAGATATATTAGGAATTAGATAGATACATAGATAAATCCAAGAATAGGCAGCACTCTAAAATAAGGTCAAAAACCGAAGTTTTATTCCATTGCGAAGTTTCGGTGATGTCAACCACCTTTTTCTGTTTCAATAGTTTTTATTGATTTTAACAAATAGAAGAATGAAATCCAGTATACATAGTAAGTACATAGGATTGAAGCATATTTTCAAGCATAGATAGATAAATAGATAGACAAAATAACTATCTATTAAATGTAATGAAATACAGACAACCTCTGTAGAGGGACAAAAGACATAAAATAAAAAAGATATTTAGATGGACAGATAAAAAGGAGATGGATAAATAGATGATAGATAGATGCATAAGGTGCATCGGTTGTTGCAAGTTGCTCACCTTATTAAAAATAATATACTGTATATCTATATCTATCTATATTTATCTATCTATCAGTATATGTGTATATATATAAAGAGAGAGATAGACTAGATCGGTTAATCGATAACACATATGGATATGTCACATAGATAGACAAATAGACATTAGACACTTGTATCTGGGTACATAAATAAATGGAATTTCACTGCTTTGCTTCTGGATCTATCTATCTATCTATCTATCTATCTATCTATCTATCTATCTATCTATCTATCTATCTATCTATCTATCACAATGTGCTCAATACCCAGAAATGTATCATATATATAAAACACACGTATACATAATTACACGGAACCTTGGTATATTATTATTATTTTATGTTAATAGGACGAGATTTCTGAATCCCGAGGTCTCTCTGCCAGTAGTTTCCCTTCCTTGCTGTCATGGTCAGCTCAGAGCAGATATTGAGGAGCCATAAAGTGAATAGTATAGCGCCCTCTCTCGGTAATACACAGCATAATAGTTCAATGCATTTTCGGAGAAAGCAGCAGGACCTGAGATTTTAGCAATGTACATGGAGGCAGAGGAAGGAAAAGGTAAGAATCTTACACTACAGAAAAGCGAGAATTTATTGATTTTAATGCAATTCACAGGGGATTAGAGGAGACACAGTAATCTGTCAATTTAATCCAAGTACCTATATTCACCTTGCGTTATGTATATATTTTTAATGTGTTTCCATAGTCATCGGGTGGTAAAATATATTGGTAAAGACAGTAAAGTAGAGGAGGTATAAAGTTGTACTCCATGTATCATTAATACCATCATATTCTATTATTTTGGTGTTATACATCACTGGATCAAATCCAATACATCCAGAGTCAGTTCTACAATGTACATTATAACCTTCTTTGTTGTAAGAGTATTCTGAAAATTATTATTTTTATTATTATTTGTGATAATTGTGATGATTGTGTGTGTCATACAGCGTCTATCATCCCTCTATGTATCTATCTAACTATGGTAATTTATATATTCTCTTCTTGACTATCTATCTAAGCATTTAATATCTATATATTGTCTTTCTTTGATTTCTTATCTATGTCTTTCAGTCTATCCAACGTTTATAATTTATTTACTTTAACCACTAATTTATTTACATTTATTTACATGTTATATTAAATTGTAACATGTATGTTTGTTTACATTGCCAATTTAATAAACTTTAATAAACTTCATCTATGTAAATGTGGAAATGTGGAAACACATTTTAACTATATATATATATATATATATATATATATATATATATATATATATATATATATATATATATATGTGTGTGTGTGTGTTTCCACATTTACACACTTACATAAATGAACAGATAAATTGGATAGATATAGGTAGGAAAGCAAATATTTTACATCTGTATATACTTTGATAAATATTTACCCTTAAGTTTATTAAATTAGCAATGTAAATAGGTATATATACCTATATATGTATAGCCATATATTTATAAAATAACATTTAGAAATTTACTACTACAGATAATAATAATTGCCACCATACATCAATTCATCTATGTACACACATATTTAGATACACATAAATACACTCATGTATATATATATATATATATATATATATATATATATATATATACAGTACACATACACTGTTGGATACAAACCTTCCCAGGCTCTGGCACATTGTGTATGTTGTGTTTGTATCTATATCCAGGCCACAGCTCAACTAATAACAATATGAAGCAATACCCAATACTGAGCTCTGGAGATCTCAATGCCAAGAACTGTTCCAAAATCTGACTCATTAACACTGAGCAAATATTAGTTCTTCTTTACCTGATTGACTGGAGGCCAGGGAGAGAGCAGCAAGGACATCCATCCACTGTGCATAGGGCTCAGCATTGCCATCCACCACATCCAGACATTGCTGCTCCTTATTATCCCCTAGAATCTGAGCTGGATTCATTGCGACTTATTAAATCCATAAATCAAGACCTTAGACCTGCTGCCCCCAGTCTACATGTTCCCTATTATAGTCTATGGCTGCAGCCTCCAGAGCCATTACAGCACAGGAATGACACAGCCAACATTCTTCATGGCTTCAGAATATGTAACATCTCTAGTTATATGAGAATAAAAATCAGGTGAGAATTCAATTTTACTCCTGTGAGGGAACAGTTTGCTGTATCTTCTGCCCAGGGATTAGAGATAATAATTGATGTAGAATCATGTCCATCCTGAAATAATTCTATTCTATGTCACCTTCTCTGCGGCCCTGCACCTGCTGTAGGAAACAAGGGATCAGATGATATCTTTAGCGCAAAGCAGTGTCTTTAGTCAGGACATGTGTGTGTCTTTTCTTGTTTTTTCCGGGTTTTGGACTTGATATATAAGACAGCCGAGTCTGTGGGGTTTTGCAACTTTTTATTAACAAGTCACACAAAAGTCACAAACTCTTTTGCATTCCTGTCCAAAGTTTTTCTTACGCCTGATCAGGACTTTTGCGCCAAAATTGCAATTTTTTTAATAGGTCCTTTTCCGGATTTTAAAGATATATCAGGCACAATACAGTAAAATTCTTGCCTGGCTAATTTTGCAAGGCCAGTAAAAAAGTTGTAATTTAAGTGCAAATATACAAATGTGCCAAAATACATGTGCATTTATCTGAGCATCCTGTACCCTACATTCCCTACGATCTGTAGAGGCTGAAGTTTTTTTGCAGTTGTTTTTTATTTGTGACCTTTTAGGCACAGAAATATCTGAGAGCTGACAGAACTCTAAGATGAAAAGGACACAAACCCGGCTATCCAGTGCGCAGTGAACTTCACAAATTACCTGAAAAGTTGCAAAAGATGCAAATAGTGCAAATCCACTCTTGTGTCAAAAAATAACTCTCTCTCTATCTCTGTCTCACTAAATAATCTGTTGTAAAAACTGAAAGAAAAAACTGGGGGACATTTATCTTTTTTTTTCTTTCAAATGTGCAAAAAAGTTGCATCATTTTGAGAAGTTTGCTTTTTGCGCGTTTTCCAATATTTGCACCACAACTCGTGGTGCACAGCTTTTGGATGGATCCAATGGGGGTCATTTATCTTAGTCTGATGCGCCATTTTTGGTTGTATTTTAGTGACTTTTTGAGTGCATTGGGGTATTTGCTCAATTTTTTATGCCTTTTTCCAGCAGTTCACCAGAGTTCGATGTGTAGCAGTTTCCTGGTTTTTGCCTAATTTGTCTTTGTATTTCTCCTGATTCCAGATGTTTGCGCCTTATTTAACACTGATTTGCGCCTATATGGGTGCAAATAATTGCGCAATAACACACCAGTCCAGACCACTCCTTTTTTTAAATTTGCACCTAATAAGGCACACCAAAAAATGTATCTGACAAACACAAAAACAAATCAGGTGCAAAAAATAGACTCACAAAAGGTGCAAAATGAGCTCAGGGAAGGGGGAAAAAGATAAATGACCCTGATGTATTTATTTAATGAATCCAACTATTTAGACTAAAGTTAGCAAAAGGGTGTGCAAACGCTCAACCGGTCAATAGTGGCGAACTTGGCAGGAAGAAGCAGGACAGCCACTTTGCAACTTTTTTGCGCATACATTTGTGACTTTTTTTAGTCACATCCTCCATACTAGGCAGCAATGTTAAAATGACAGGCAGAGGTGCGATTTAACACAAATCCACCTAAGACAAATGAAACTGAGAAACAAGCCAAAAAAAGCCAGGAAAACTAGAAAGAGACAAGATAAACCTTCCCTACGGAAGGTTTTCTTACTATCCGTCTCCCATTGACTTCAGCGTAAAAATGATAACATCCCTTACGCATGCAGTTTTTTTAAACAGAGAAATGTTCTGCAGTTCTACTTTTAGTAAAAAAAAAAAACTGCATGCATAATGGATGACTGAACATAACTCATTGAAATTTAGATTTGAAATTTACGTTGATGTCACTGGGATTTTTAACTGATGTCTTAAACCTTTTTTTCTTTACTTTTATCTATCCTTCTATCCCATATCTATCTATCTTTCTATCTATCTCTTACTCTCTCTCTCTCGCTCTCTCTCTCTCTGGGGGACATTGATCATAGTTTGCTAGACATTTTTTGCGCAAAAACAAGGCACAGTTATTTAATTTGGCACATTTTTGCGCCATTTTCAGGAGCACGTCAAAGTTCGGCACTTAGTGGTTTTCAGTCCCTGGGTTTCATCTGACATAAAGAGTGCCTGCTATGCAGATGTCTGCTCGGCATCTCTAATTTGCGCCTAAAAGTCGAAAAAAGGGCGCAAAAATGCAACTACTCTGAGCAGGTGCACTTCAAAAAAACTTCCCTTTTCATTACTTAAAACAAAGGTTTTCATTTTCCAAATGAAAAATTCCCTCTATGCAACATGGAAAATACTTTGGAGCAGTTTTAAAATGTAAAATTTCACCAGTAACGACTTCATCATTTTCCATAGGATCATCTCTGTGAGTGATTATTGTCTTATTGTACAGATCTGAGAATATTATCAGTCTCCATTTACTGTATATTATAATAAAACAGGAAAAGACTCATTTCAGCAAGAATTTTTTTAACATATCTGTAACCCTTAGTCCCTGCATTTGCATCACAATGAGACTTTTTTGTGTAAAAATGAAGCCCTGAATGTACGCTCAACTTTTTAAAATCATGTTCCCTTATTGGTATCAAATGAGATCTACTTTGTAGGGTAAAAATTAGAGACAAATTTACTAAAAATTAGGCGCTAACGAATCACACATGTGACAATTCCAAAACGCATTTACTAAGACAGAACTAGATCCATCATAAATCACAAGCCAAAAAAAAGAACAAACCAGGAGCAAAATTAGGTGAACCTGAGACCCACTATGATTAATGTCCCCCTAGATATCTACAATAGAAAAATCCAGGGCAGCACAGGAGGATTGGGTGCTTGGCTGTGTACATCTAAGGAAGAGGCAGCACTCTGGATTGTAGTGAAGCAAAGGGTCCTTTTATTCCATGATACATTTGGGGGTCATTAATCATAGTGGGTCTCAGGTTCGCCTATTTTTGCGCCTGGTTTGTTCTTTTTTTTGGCTTGTGATTTATAATGGATCTAGTTCTGCCTTAGTAAATGTGTTTTTGAATTGTTGATTCATAGTGATTAATCACAAAAAACTAAATATAATTATATGTTGAGAAAAATGTATTACTATTTATTAATACTATTGTTTTGTGTAAGTGGAAGCTGCTTTGTGTAATGATTATACACAAAGCACTTTACACTTACACAGTATTGTGTGTATGGTATGTGTACTGTTTTTACATTGTTAACCTTTTTTATACCAGCAGGCTGTCTCGCAGTATCTCTGCCTCTTGCCTCTCCGCCTCCTAGGCTTCTGTCCACTGATGATGATGACGCCGGCAAGGCCCGACACATGTCCTGCTATGGAGTGTGAAGCATTTTCCCCGCTTCCCGCGCCCCTTAGGCCCCGGGCGGATGATGCAATCACATCTGCGCATGCGCGCAGTCATTCAGTTTGGAGCGTGCATCTATCACAGTGTGCATTCCTGCTAAATAACGCTGCTGCTGCTGACGGTAGTGCGACTTCTCAGCAACTAAAGCCATGGGAAAAATTTATTTTCCAATGGCTTTAGGTGACCCCTGTGTTTTGGTCGTTCAACCCCCACCGGGGTCGCGACCCACAGGTTGAGAACCGCTGCTCTTAAAGTAAACCATAGGTGTAAGGTAAAATAATGGAGTTTATTCCATGTTCAATGTTTTAGCGTCAAATATGGAATCTTTTAAGATTCCAGAATACAGATCGAAACATAGCACAAGGAATAATCCAATATAATTGGAGTGCTGACAGTTTCCTTTTGACCAATAGCTTGCATCTTCCTTATCTTAAGCTTTTTTTTTTCTGTTAGATTTGCTACTTTTTTGGTGCAATTGCATATTTGCGCAAACATCGGAGACTTTTTCACTTGCCTAGCAAAAAGTTTTCAGTGTTGTGCCTGATATATCTTTCAAATCCAGATGTGCATATATGAAAAAAATATGAAATATGAAAAAAAATTTGGAATAAATTGTGGGTAAAAACTTGCAAATAAACTCCATTCTGGTCTAGCATAGGAAAAACTTTAGAAGTTTGCCACTTTTGTCTGATTTTCTAATAAAAAAAACTCCACAGACTGAATTGCCTGATATATCAACCTCTAAGATAAATTTAATTAATTAATGGCTATTATGCACCTATTTTGCGTTTTTTTTAGAATGTTACGCCTCAATTTGTCGTGAATTTTTGTGCCCTATTTGGGATTACATTGCGCCTCTTTACAAATATTTGTGCCTGATTTATTATACTATTGAGCTTATGTGGGCGCAAATAATTGCGCAATAGTACGCCAGTTCTGACTATGCTGAGGAAAGGCAATGTTATGATTTATGCGCCTTTTAAAAATTTGCACCTAATAATGCACAAAAACAACAGCATTTGACAAAGACAAACGAAGTGCAAAAAATAGACTCACAACAGGTGCAAAAAGAGCGCAGAGAAGGGGGGCATAAGATAAACGACCCCCAAAAAGTTACTAAAATACAACCAAAACAGGCGCATCAGCCTAATATAATCTTCTGCCCCTATGTATGTATCTATCAATTTTCTATCATTTATCATTAGTACTTTTTTACTTCCTGTCTTTCTTGTGCCACTGGTTTCTGCGCTCTGGTATTTGCCTTCTGTTATTTATCAAACAGGAGCAAGGGCATTCATACATTGGGCCACATGTATCACTCGTTTTTTCTGTTTCGTTTTTGCGCCATTTTTGCGATTAAACGCCAAACTAGCCGCGGAGCAAAAATAACCAGCTTTCCCTCATCTATCTTACCAATCCAGATGTTTTGCTGCGCCTAATGATATTCATCACTTGCAACGTTTTCATTTAGGCGCAAAAACAGGCGCAAAAACACTCCAGCCCGAAGGTGACGTTAACTGAGAAGAAAGCACTGAGCCCCTTTGCAGAACAGCTCATTTCTAGCAGCAAAGCTCAGCCAGACACTGGAACAGATAATAGACACATTAGATACATTACATACACTGCAGACAGGAGCTGCAGACTCTATTTACAGTTCATCACCTTCTATTTACAAAACATTCTGCAAACTCCTGAGCTCAAAGCAAGAGAGAAGAGAAGTTTGCAGAATGTTGCAGATACGACATACAAGTGTCCCCCATGTAATTCTGCACAGTATCACCAGTGTGTCTGTGGGGGATACTGTGCAGAATTACAGGGGTGCAGCAGGAGACCAGCACTGGGGGATCCCCTCCAGGAGAAGCCCCTGCTGAGGAGGTCACTGGGCGCAGGGTGTCACACACCTGGGTGCTGCTGTGAGTGTTATCTTCATTCTGGGCTGTGGGAGAAGCAGAGAGGAGCTTGTAGCAGGATCACATGTAAGTGCCTGAATCTAACATTGCGCCTAAACTGCGCCAAAATTGCGCCTAAACTGTGTTAAAGTAAAGTGATTAATGAGAGGCAGAAAATTAACTTATCACAGATGGTTGTAGCTTGTGATAATTGCGCCAGCAACTACTACACTTAGGCGCACAAAAGTGATAAATGTGGCCCTAAGTGTAGTAGTTGCGCCTAAATTCTGGCGCACTGTTTTGCCAGAATTATCACAAGCTACAACCATCTGTGATAAGTATATTTTCTGCCTCTTATTAATCACTTTACTTTAAAACAGTTTAGGCGCAATTTTGGCGCAGTTTAGGCGCAATGTTAGATTCAGGCACTTACATGTGATCCTGCTACAAGCTCCTCTCTGCTTCTCCCACAGCCCAGAATGAAGATAACACTCACAGCAGCACCCAGGTGTGTGACACCCAGCACCCAGTGACCTCCTCAGCAGCACCCAGGTGTGTGACACCCAGTGACCTCCACAGCAGGGTCTTCTCCTGGAGGGGATCCCCCAGTGCTGGTCTCCTGCTGCACCCCTGTGATTGTGCACAGTATTCCCCTCAGAAACACTGGTGATACTGTACAGAATTACATGGGGGACACTTGTCTGTAGTTTCTGCAACATTCTGCAAAGTTCTCTCCTCTCTTGCTTTGAGCTCAAGAGTTTGCAGAATGTTTTGTAAATAGAAGGTGATGAACTGTAAATAGAGTCTGCAGCTCCTGTCTGCAGAGTATCTAATGTGTCTATTATCTGTTCCAGTGTCTGGCTGATCTTTGCTGCTAGAAATGAGCTGTTCTGCAAAGGGGCTCAGTGCTTTCTTCTCAGATAACGCCACCTTCGGGCTGGAGTGTTTTTGCGCCCGTTTTTGCGCCTAAATGAAAACGTTGCAAGTGATGAATATCATTAGGCGCAGCAAAACATCTGGATTGGTAAGATAGATGAGGGAAAGGTGGTTATTTTTGCTGTGCGGCTAGTTTGGCGTTTAATCGCAAAAATGGCGCAAAAACGGTGCGCCTGAATGAAAAGGTGCAAAAACAACAGAAAAAACGAGTGACCCCTGGTGTGCTGCGCAATTTCCTTTTCTATATCTATCTATCTATATATCTATCTATCTATGATATATCTATCTCATATCTATCTCTCATATCCATCTCTCATATCTATCTATCTATCTATCTATCATCTATCTATCTCATATAATTATCTATCAATCTATCTATCTATGATATATCTATCTATCTCTCATATCTATCTATGATATATCTACCTCATATCTATCCATCTCATATCTATCTCATATAATTATCTACCAATCCATTGATTATCCTTACCATATGCTTATTATTGCAGTATTACATATAAATACACTAGTTTATGGTATGTGGATGTCGTCACCAGAGTCTCTCTCCTGAAATTACAGCAGTTTGTTATCAGAACGTCATTTTCCTTTGCGTGGATGGACAGGCCGTCAATCATTTCATTATCGGCCATATTATTCATTACCACAAACCATCCAAATTAATTGCGACCTGAGGTTAGTTACAGTTGAACCAAATTATTTGGCATTATAGTTTCTCCATCGTCCAAATGTCTAGAGTGAATTGACCTCCAGAGATGTTTTTAATTTTCCTGTGTAGGGCCTTTTGGTTTTATTGTAGATCTATGGTGCTCAGGTTTTGATTTAGTGTTTGTGAGTTTGTGATCTCATAGACCAGTATGGAAAAAATTAGACAGGGTTAAGACATTAGGAGATGTAGAGCGCACCAGTTTACTAAAGGGGAAATATTACTTTTAACCACATGTCATATCTCACCACGCTTCACATCATGGTTTCATATTGGCAGAGAAAATCCACAGAGCAGCACCAAAACCCTACACGAGCAGAACCGTTCTTAAGTTAAATCTCATGTCTGTATAATTATCCTTCTCATACATAACGGAGAACATGAAACACATGACATAAGACAAACGTGACCAAATGTGAATGAAACGGTTAATTTCATTGTTACATAATTGCAATTTGATTATCCTGTTCTAAATATAACACTGCCAAAGCTGGGAATCTCAAAACATCTCATGTGTGGTGGAATTCACAGGTTTTTGAGATAAACATAAAACAGTGAGGCTACATTCAGATGGGGATGAATATAAGGCCGCTGTATATAAGTCCCCATAGGCCGGCAATGGGTGTACGGAGCGGTACGGTGACGCACACATGTGGCACCGTAACGTTCCGTACCTGGGAAAAGATAGGACATGTCTTAACTTTCCCCGTAATATGGCGCAGTGCACCATATCACTATGGAGAGGGGCGGGGACGTGCAGCGCTCACCCCCTCCTCCTCTCCCAGGCGCCTGCCCACTCTGCCGCTGGCCACGCCCCTCCACGCCTACTTGGAGGTGGAGGTGTAGTAGCCCCAAAAACAATAGAAATGTCTTGCTATTGCAATTATTTCAGTGCTTTTGTGGCAGAATCTTGTGTAGCAGCATGATAAACGCCCCCCCCCCTCCATACTATAGTATGGTATAACATGTTGATGTGTTTAGGAAAAAAGTCCTTATTCATAACATACACTATAACAAGTAAAAGGTTTCACATAAAGGATGGAAATTCTAATGAGAACACTTCATACTCTTCATAGCTTAGTGGGGTAAAGCAGTGGGTTTAGAACCCATAGACATTTAAGTTATGTCAGCCTAACCTGCTGATTATGGTGGCAGCAGATGGTTATCTTATGTGTATAGGGGCCTTCATACTTTCCCCCGATGATATCACATGAGAGGTATGGAACATGAGAAATCTAGACTTCGAATACTTTTCTTCACAGGGTGGATAAATTAGGTAGATGTGTCTGAAAGTTTACTCCTATCGCTTAGTAGAGAACACCCATCCATGTAAATGGGGGCCAGGAAGAATAGGTGTCATCTTAAAAAGCTATTTAGGGAGTATCCATTAAAATCACGCATTTTAAATCAGGGATCCAAGCATGACTGTTCTTCTTATAGTTGTTATCCATGGCCTCCTTCCTTCTAAAATCAACTTGAAAAATGACACTATGAGCCTGAGAAACTAGCCCAGCTGCTCTGTGTTCTGGCTTTACAAACTATTACACTGTTTCACCCTGCCCCCTGCTTCGTCAGCACCGAGTTGTGAAATTACAGCAGGAAGAGCTCACCGCACAAGTGCTGAGGAAGCAGGGGGGAGGGTAAGACAGTGTAATAGCCTGTAAAGCCAGATCACAGAGGGACTAGAGTAGCTCATTAGCATTATTGTAAAAGTTGATTTTAGCCTTGCTTTAATTTATTCTTTATTACTGTAAACATTTTTTTGTTTTCATTTTTGTTGATACAATTGAACTGAAATGTAATCAATAAAAAGTTGGTTACCGACAGAAGGAAGCCATGGATAACAAATAGAAGATGATTACTACAATCCCTGTGCCTGGGTCTATGAGTATGTGTCCCTAATTTATCCATACTTGATTTTGATGGTAGATTTGATCTAACAGAAATAACATATTGGGGCAGATTTACTTACCCGCTCCATTCGCGATCCAGCGGCGCGTCCTGTGTGGAGGATTCAGGTCTTCCGGTGATTCACTAAAGCAGTTCCTCCGACGTCCACCAGGTGTCGCTGCTGTGTTGCACTTCATCGAAATGCACTGAAGTACAGCAAGCCGGGCCGAGTGAAGGTAAGCGCGTGTCCAGTGACACTTTTTTTTTTAAATGTGGCGGTTTCTCCGAATCCGTCGGGTTTATGTTCGGCCACGCCCACGATTTCCGACGCATGCATGACGGCACCAATGCGCCACAATCCGATCGCGTGTGCCAAAAACCTGGGGCAATTCAGGGAAAATCGGCGCAAAACGGAAAAATTCGGGTAAATCGCCGTAAAAATGCGATTCGGGCCCTTAGTAAATGACCCCCAGTGATGTCACCAAAAGTAAATGACCGTAATGTCCACCTAATACAACTACCTATAAAACAATATAAATACAACTACTATAATAAAATATACATGATCCTATAAATAAAAACACACAAAGTGAAAAGTAGAATAAATAAAAGCAACGATCCGAGGACAATTGTGTCTGGTACAATGTGAGGATCTACATAGATTAAATTTCATCAGCTCTAGTTCATTACCAAGAACAAGTTGTCATTGAAATCAGTCTATAATGAGCCCGTATTTTGGATGCAGTAAATATGCTGGCTGCAAATAAATTGTATGTGTCCTGTCTCGGTTACACAGGTTATCAGCGCTCACTTAAGTGCAACCAGCTGTAGTGAAGAAGATGTCTTGTTAGATAAAGGGCAGTGGGGAAGGCCCATTCACACACAAGTGGATGAAAGTTGCATTTCACAAGCACCTGAGTTATAAGAAAATAAGTACAAAAAACCCTCTTCCTTTAGATGCCGTGAGGCTCCTTGAAGTCCACAGACTGGGGCTCGGCTTTAATTGAATGCAAAGGTTTGAGCTTTCTCTCGGTGCCCTTTATATTTCTGCACCTGGGGTCATAAGGTGACACATGATGGATGGATTATTTCATAGTTTGTTCCAGTTCAATAGGGGTAGCTAATAAATCCAGTTCTCAACACACACAGCACCTAACACAAAGTATGGCCTCCTCTCACTGCAAGAATGCGGAGGAAATGTGTCTCCACCTTATATGAAATAATATATTGTTATATTGTGTTGTCTAGATGATAAAATGATCTTAGTTTTACTTTGTTACTAAATGCTTTGAATGGATTCATCTTATCCGTAGAAAGTTGCATTATTATGTATCAATTACTACAATTAAAATTAATAGGTGATATTGCTTATAGTGTATCTTAATTAACTGATATTTAAATTGTGAAATTACTATATTTTATATTAACTATCATTCCAATGATCAATACAGAACACATTTCTAAATACCCATATATCGCAATACAGTTGTAATGAAGTATATGGAATGAGTGATCAGACCCCTTAAGGTTCAATTATCCTATGGGGCCTAACAAATTAGAAAAAAAAATAAAAATAAAAAAGTTAAATTTAAAAAAAAAAAACCTAAACATTTCATAAACATTTTAGGCGCGCCACATCCTAAAATGCAAATGATTATTCCCGGAAGTGAACCCCATAAAAAAAATAGCATCCAAATCCACTTTTTCACCATTTCACCAACACAAAAATTTAAACAAAAAGTGTTCAAAAGGTCATACAGTCACTAAAATGGTAGCAATGAAAACTTAATCTCCTTAAGCAAAAAATTACAATTTCCATAGGTGCATACATGGTTATTGGCATCATAATATTTCTCAACAGAAACATTTTTTAGTTACAAAAGATTTTAATTTTTTAAAAACCTATACAAATTTGGTATCTCCATGAGCGTACCGACCAAATGAATAAAGGGGAGGTGTCATTTGGAGCACTAAGTACAAGAAAACTAGTAGAAAATGGTAAGAATGTAATTTATAGTGAATTTCAGCGCATTTGGATATTTTTCCAGCTTCCTAACACACAGCATGGAGTATTAAATACTGACACTAAAACATGCAATTTGCTTAGCAGACAACAAGCCCTCATACAGTATATATCTTCTATTCATGGAAAAACAAAACAGGTTATGGACTTTGGAGAATGGGGAGTGAAAATGGAAACACAAAAAAAATCCAAGTCTTAAAGGGTTAAACATGTATATTTAATATTACTACATTTGTTATACAGTGGGTATGGAAAGTATTCATACCCTTAAATTTTTCAGTATATGTTTAATTGCAGCCAATTGGTAAGATCAAAAAAGTTTATGTCTTTGCTAATGTACACTCTGCCCCCCATCTTGACAGAAAAAACTGAAATGTAGATATTTTTGCTAATTTTTAAAACTAGAGAAACTGTAATATCACATGGCCATAAGTATTCAGCTGCTTGCTGAGTATTGAGTAGAAGCAGCTTTTGGGCTAGCACAGCCAGGAGTCTTATTGGGAAGATGTAACAAGTTTTTCACACCTGGATTTGGGGATCATCTTTCATTCTTCCTTGCAGATCCTCTCCAGTTCCCTCAGGTTGGATGGTGAACATTGGTGGAAGCCATTTTCGTGTCACTCCAGAGAAGCTCATTTGGGTTTAGGTCAGGGCTCTGGCTGGGCCAGTCAGGAATGGTCACAAAGATGTTCTAAAGCCTCTGCTTTATTATTTTAGCTGTGTGCTAAATACATGTCGTGTTGGAAGGGGAACCTTTGGCCCAGTCTGAGGTCCAGAGCACTCTGGAAGAAGTTTTCATCCAGGATTTCTCTGTACTTGGCCGCATTCATCTTTCCTTCAATTGCAACCAGTCGTCCTGTAACTGCATCTAAAAAACACCCCACACCATGATGCTGCCACCACCATGTTTCAGTGTTGGGATTGTATTTGGCAGGTGATGAGCAGCTCCTGGTTTTCTCCACACATATTGCTTAGGAATCTTCATCTCATCAGACCAGAGAATCTGCAGTGATAGATGACTTTGTGGAACTTTCTGCCATGTCCTTACTACATCTCTGGCACTCAGCCACAGTGATCTTGGGGTTCTTCATTACCTCCCTCACAAAGACTTTTCTGCCATGACTGCTTAGTTTGGCTGGATGGCCAAAGAGTTTTGGTCATCCCAAACGTCTTCCATTTAAGGATGGAGGATCACAGACTGTAAGCTCTCCCTCACTCCTATTTTCCATATGAATGTTTGTACTCTGTAATGTACCGTATATACCGGCGTATAAGATGACTTTTGAAGACAGAAAAATCTTCTGTCTTCTCTGGGGTCGTCTTATACGCCGGTAATGTTTCTTCTCACCTTTTCCGCGATCCACCGAAGCTCCGCTGCTACACTCCGGCCGCCGGTGACAGCTACGTGGGTGCCGGCGTCGCAGAGAATATGACATCAGCACGCGGCTGACGTCATATTCTGTGAGCCGCCAGCGCTCAATGAGCTGTCACCGCCGGCCGGAGTGTAGCAGCGGAGCTTCGGTGGATCGCGGGAAAGGTGAGAAGTTGTTTTATTATTAGTGTGCCAAGCAGGCTGGCTATATAGAGGGGGAGGCGGCAGGATGCAAACTGGGGGGGGCGGCATCCTGCACAATTGGGGGCCACCAGGCTGTATAATAGCTGGCTGTATACTGGGGGTACAGGCTGGCAGTATACTAGGGGGGGCAGTTTGGCTATATACAGGGGGGCTGGCTGTATTCAGGGGGTACAGGCTGGCAATATACAGGGGGAGCTGGCTGTTGGAAAAGGGGTAGTCTTATACGGCGAATATATCTTAAACTCTATATTTTTAACAGGAAAGTAGGGGGGTCGTCTTATACACCAGGTCATCTTATACGCCGGAATATACAGTAGTATTATACTTATATATGTCCCCTATGATTTGTAAAGCGCTACGGAATTTGATGGCACTGTATAAAGATTATTATTATTTATTATTATTATACTATTGAGCGGTTTTATAGACGTTTTTTGGCTTAGATTTTTAATAAGCGCAATACATTTTTAGGGTCTAAATTGTAAATCTATTGTATGCCTAGAGAATGGAGGGTACAGCGGCATGTTTGTATTACAGGGTCTATACCAGCAGTACTACTATGTATATGAGTGACTCTCCAATCAGGAGCTTCAATAAAATATAAGCATCATTAAGTCTATGACATAGATATCCGTCCACCCACAATTGGGTGACAGCTCTCACATCACAACAGTTATGTCTATTGCAATGATCTTGTGTGTTAGTGCTCAGTGCACTCAGGGGATATATAACCAATATATAGCACTGATCCTTCCAGTTTAAGGTCAAGATGCCATGGCAAATAGTGACTACTGCATATAAGGGGGCATATATAGCATATTAGTTAAATACATGTTTTTGGTTGTATTTAGTGATTTTTATGGCCTATTTGGGTTATTTATACAATTTTTTTGCAGTTTGTTTCCAGATGTTTATGCAAATAATTGGAAACTGATCATGCGTAAAAAACCTAATGGCATGAGTTGTCCAAAAATTTGCACCTGCAAATGAGGTGCAAAAATATTACTTACTAGATGCAAAAATAGAGGGATGGGAGGAAAAATTTTAAAATTGACAAACCGATTAACAGAAGGATGGGAAGGATGGGACTACTTCAATGTTTACTATGGCAGCCACAGGCCTAATGGCAGCCCGTGGATCTGCCATAAGTATCTACATACTGTATTAGGTAATACTAAAGGCATGTCCTACCAGATCAATTGGCAGCACGTGACTGGCATGAAATAATAATTTTTTAATTTGTGAATTACAAATGATAAAATTTTATATTTTTCTAGGAAATATGCAAATAAGTTTTCATAGCTGGGACAAGGACTCTTTTGCCACCTTTTAATCCCACATCACATCATTAGTCATGCTTGGTGGTGAGGGGGCTGCCTTACAAGGTGGCAAGAGAGGCGTGGTTTTCCATGTCCCATCTCAGAAAACTTATTTGCATATTTCTCTGAATATGGGAGCATCAATGGCTATAAGTCGACACAGTCATGCAAGGCGGCCTTAATTGGCAAGGAAGCATTATAAAGGATTTTATATTTTATTAGCTTTTTGATATAATTATTTTATAATTAAAACAAATTAATTCTAAGTCAGTAAATTATATATTCCCAAAAATGCTGCTGATCCATAAAATAGATTTTATATAATATTTTTTTTACAGTTAAGTAAACAGTTAAGTAAACAATGGGGAAAAAAATTCACAACAACACGAGAGTCTTTTTCTTATTCCCTCTGCAAAAAAACCCAATAAATAAAAGGGGTATTCCCATTTCAGAAAATATTATTGTTTGTATTATATATAATTATATTATATAATATGTATATATATTTAATATTGAAATTGTGTCGCATCCAATGCACTTACATGCACCAGGAAGAAGATGGTGAACTCCGGCGGAACTGAGAGGGGAAGCGACACATGCAGGATATCGGGTGCATGATCTTAGGGAATCGCGGCACAGTGCATTGTCGTCGGACAATGCACTTTCGGGAACTCTGAGGGGCCGGGTAAGTAATTGTGCCCCAGTGTGTCGGGAATCCTGCAAAAGTGACATTTAGTACTTTCTTTTTTGCTAAATTGGGAGCATTCTTCAAATAGGTTCCTAATAGGGATACTGTACTAGGGATAGGTTCCTGTCGGGGTGGCAGTTATTTAGGGAGTTTTAGTTCCCCTGGACAGCGGTATGGTCAAGTAGGGACAGTCGGCGATGTATCGCGGTGATACCCTCCCAGCGTTGTCTTTCCTGACCTATTTCCATTCTGTTCACTATCACTTTTGTGTTGTTTCGTCTGTGAGCACTTGGTACAGGGTGGTATGTTATCAATTTCAGTGGGATGTAAGTTTGTGGAGCAAGGGATTAATGAATAGGCGCACAAACGAAAAGCTTTAGGCCCCTTCCACACTAGCGTTTTTCACGCGCGAGTTCCGCGCGTGCTTTTGACGCGCAGAACTTGCATTGCACTCTGTCCCATTGTTTCCAATGGGCCTTTCCTCATTTGCTTTTTTGTCAAGCGCATGCGTGCGTTTGTTTTGACGTGCGTCAAAATCCCATCATGCTCTACTTTTGCGTTTCCGGCACGTTTTTCCCGCCCCATTCAAGCCTATGGAGATGCATCAAAAACGCATTGCACTCGCAAGCATTGCAAGTGCAATGCGAGTGCAATGCGTTTTAAACGGATGGGTTGCTAGGTGACATGAATAATTCCCCTGCTCGAGATCGAGCATTTAATTAAAAAAACACAGTGAAGAACAGGGAAGAATAGAATAAAAACAGTGAACGCAGTGAACACAGGATCATTTAAGTGAAAAACACAGTGAAGAACACAGTGAAGAAAAGATTGCAGATGTTAGGCACATCTGCTTACTTGTCGGGAGATACGCGTGGAACAGTGCAAACAAAATATTATGTGAAGAACAATATATATGTGTGAAGAACAAATTGCAGATGTTTCCATACATCTGCAATGTGTTCTTCACACATATATATTGTTCTTCACATACTATTTTGTTCGCACCGTTCCGCACGTATCTCCCGACAAGTAAGCAGATGTGCCGAACATCTGTAATCTATTCTTCACTGTGTTCTTCACTGTGTTTTTCACTTAAATGATCACTGTTTTTATTCTATTCTTCACTGTTCTTCACATCCCATTGTCGGGAGATAATATACGCGCGGAACAGTGAAGAATAGATTGCAGATGTTTGCATACATCTGCTAACTTATCAGAAGACATTCTTTTTCAATTAAATAACGCATTTTATTCCCGAACCATGGTCCCTTTGAAAAATGCTCGAGTCTCCCATTGACTTAAAAAACGCGCGTGAAAAACGCACGGAAAACGCAAGAAAAACGCAAACAACACGCGCGTGAAAAACGCAAAAACGCTAATGACTCCAAGGAAAAATGGAACAAGAACGCAGCCAAAAACGTCAGTTTTTTACGCATTGCACCCTGACGTGAAATGCAACGCTAGTGTGGAAGGGGCCTTAGAACTATCTCCACGTTCAAGAAGGTGAAATAGAACCCCCTAGACCTGCTTTAAGTTGGGAATCTTGAGTGGCGAAAAAAAACACAGAAAAAAACCACTGATACTGCAGCACCAACATTTCATAAGTAAGGTGCAACCTGTTTTCCATTTGAAAGTCGATCTCAACACTAGACAAATCAAGTAGCTGTTTCCCACCTGGGTTTACCGAGACAAATTTCATAGACCGTAAGATAAAAACTGCATTCTTATTTGATTATATTACAAAATATCAGTTTCCTTTGATCAATTGCCCCATGTGATTTACTATTTCTGTTATCAGTGCAGTGAAAAGAGCAAATGTCTTGAAGACACCTGCAATGTCCTGACTGAGAAGTATTGGATGAGCAGTTTCCTGTCTATTGAGCGGAGAGTGCAAACAACCTGCCTAAGTGTCCGTGACAGGTAACTCTCTAACACTAATTTATTTGCAGGCAACCAAGTAGTTGTATGTTCTGTGGTGTAAAAAGATTACTTATGACATAGCAGGATAGGCATTAGGGGAACAAGTGAAAATCCACATTCAATTTATATTCATCCATAGTGAATATGCCCTATGATGCATTAAGAAGTCAATATGACTGTTTCCGCTCTATAGATGTGACCATTTTTGTAAATATTCCCTTTTTTTGACAAGTGAGTGTCACTAGTGCCCCCATACATTTTGAATATTTAATGAATAATGGAGGGGTGTGAGCACCACGGCATGCCGGATTTACTTTACTCTCCACCAGAAAACCATCAGAGACTATAGCAAAAAACTCACCCGGATCAGCCCTTGTCTTAGATCCAAACTGACGGGTTTGTCCCCTTATCTACTCAGGTGCCGAAGCCTCTTGCCAGATATTGGCTGCTGATCAATGACGGGGGTTGTTTTAAATGCCAGTCTTAAGGAATGTGAGGAAATTACTTATTTATATGGCTCTTTCATTTGGTAAATGCTGTGGCGCTGCCCATTTCTGGAATTTATTTTTTGTTTTATTCCTATTTTCTAGATTCCTGACCACCAACATCAATTGACTCTAATGAGAACCACTTAGCTTTCCAGACACAGGCCCACTTGTCCAGTTGTGTGATCAGTACCCCGGTTTAAAGGGGTTGTTTAAAATAAACACAATGGGGCCGATGTGTCAATTCTGGTAAAATAGTTTCCTGGCATGAGAGGCCTGAAAAAGTCACAATTTCTAGAGAAAACCAGTGAAATTCTACATTTCTGGTCCTGTTGTGCCACTCACATTACTTTTTAAAAAGTGGTTGGGTGGGGACTCCTAGGTTAGCAAAATTTCCTATATCCTGCAGAAGAAAACTAATACGGGCTAAAGCTGGAGTAGATTTCAATTTCAGCATACCATTGCTACACAAAAGCAACTACAAGGTCGGAACCTCTATATAATTCTGACATGTCCTGTGCTGGCCACGCCAGTTATTAAGTCTGGTGCTCAAAGTGACTGCTGGATCAACTGAACTCAATGATAATGTCCCCACAAATAGTATAATATGCGGCTGCTACCGAGGGATCTGCATCAGGACAGTTAGGAACTGTAAGTAAAAGGAGTTTTTATGCAACACATTGCTGAAATTTCATTCATATGGAAATCTTCTGCATGTGAATAAAGCTGAGATGAAATATTTTACAAAATTGACACAGACCTAGTACTTAGTGTAGAAAAAAAACAACCTTTTACATTTTTTTAATAATTCCTTTAATAAATTCCAAAAATGGAATAACTGGACCTAATTGTACGTGCACCTTGAAGCTGTTGTATACATATTAAAGGAATTGGCCATTTTACCTCATGTTTTTTGTAATGTTTGTAAGTGCGGGGGTGGGGGTGGGGGGCAGGATATAATAATAATTTACATCTATTAATACTTCTATATCACTTTCTTTATATATATATATATATGGAAGTCTCCTGTCTTTTACCTCATCAGTCAGACATTCCGGTCCATAAAATGGCCACAGAAGGAGGGTCCTTTAATCTCTATCTGTTCATTAACAATCACCTAGCCAGGGACTTAATCTTATATCCATGTATACCAGGGGCGTGACTACAGGGGTTGCAGCCATAGCAGCTTCTATGGGACCCACAGTGTCAGGGGGCCCCGTCATTCCACCTGACACACTAAAGAATGAAGGATATGCTGCACATTGTACAGATTAATATATATAACATATATGTGATGCATATATGTGTATATCTGTGATATGTGTATATGGCGTATTGTGTATATACACTGTATTTGTGTATATAAGCTGTAAATTTATATATGACACTGTTTGTGTGTGTATATGCTCTATATGTTTGCATATAAGTGTATAATTGTGTGTATAAGTGAAGAACTGTATGAGTATGTAAATTAGTATATACATTTGTGTGTACAGGCGGTCCCCTACTTAAGAACACCCGTCTTAAGTTACATGCACACTGCCATACCGTAGCACGGTGGGGACACGGCAGTTCTGGGGGAGAGGGGGAGAGCGCTGCTCACCCCTGCCCCTCTCCATAGGAATATATGGTGCACGGTGCCATATTCCGGAGAAAGATTGGACATGTCTTATCTTTATACGGGGTACGGAGCAGTACGGTGCCGCATGTTTGCGGCACCGTTCCGCTCCCGTTGGGCGCCGTGAAGCCATTGCAATGTATGGGGGACATATATCGGCCGTATATACGTCGGCCGGATATACATCCCCCATACGTTCATGTGAATGTAGCCTTACAGCCGACTTAAAGAGGTGAAGCTCTCCGGATGCAATATTCAGCTGTAAGGTGTCTGTAATGTAATCAATTATTGATAATCCTTGGTCCAATTACCCCATACAATATTGAAATTTCAATTGTCCCTGGGACAAAAAAAAATTTGTCTCTATTTACAATGATAAAATATACAGTTTTGACTTACATACAAATTTTACTTAAGAACAAACCTATGGAACCTATCTTGTATGTAACCCAGGGACTGCCTGTATATGTATGTATATGAATGTGTGTGATTGTAACAAAGTCCTGGCAGGGTGATTGTTTATGGGCAGATACAGATCACATGACCGTGCAAATGAGGCTATTTTATGGGCAGGAATGTCTTGCTAACGAAGTAGAATACAGGAGGCTTCACTTTACATATCAAGAAAGTGGAGCAGAACTATTAATAGATGTATATTGGTAAATTACCTAAAACCCTGCCCCCCACACTTACACATACATTACAAAAACATGAAGTAAAGTGGCCAATCCCTTTAATGTTAGCTAAACTTGCATATTCTCGAGGAACCTACAGACCATTTTATGTCTTTGGGACTGTCGATAATTTCCCTCAACTGATGATGAAACTCTTTTTGCCTAATTTACTCCCTTTTCTCTATTGAGAACCCGTACAAGCTCAGCCAAGATAAGCATATATGTGTATGATAGCATTAGGAGGAACACTTTTTAACTGTCAGCAGTGGAAAGTATATGGTCAGCTTAAAGGGGTGTTCCCATTTTAGCAAATTAATGTTATTGTTTGTATTATAAAAAGTTATGCAACTTTCCAATATACTTTCTGTATCAATTCCTCATCATTTCCAGATCTCTGCTTGCCGTCCTACTATAGTCAGCTTCTATGTTTGCTACTAGTGAACAGAATCTGACCATAACTCATTAGTATCATAGACAGTAATCAGAGCTGTGTGATATGACGAGCCGTGCAACTGTGTGACCATGGTCAGATTTCTGTCCTCTGGTAGTAAACATAGAAGCTGACTCTAGAATGACAGCAAGCAGAGATCTGGAAAACGGTGAAGAATTGATACAGAAAGTATATTGGAAAATTGTATAACTTTTTATAATACAAACAATAACATTGATTTGCTGAAATGAGAGCACCCCTTTAAGTCTGTTCATTGAGCCAAGTGGGCATAAATTAAACAATGTTTCAAGGATAAAAAAAAATAGCCTTCACATGTACTTTTTTTCTACTGTTGAGACTTACCTCCACCTTTAGTATCAGTGTTATTTCTCATAATGAGTCACCCCACATTACTAATGAGATACCACCAGCAGCCAGAAGACAGACATGTCTGAAAGCAGCTTTAAGCTATCACATTTCTTGCTGTCTCTTAATGTCCTATCCTCAGCACTTCAGCAGGATAGGGTTTCAGGAAAAATATTCTGCATTGAAGTTTCTTCAAGACACAGAATACCGAAGTGATAACAGTTCAGAGAACAGGGTGGGGATTCTTAAACCGGCACATTTTAGAACACTTGGCAATGTTATTTTCTTTCCAAATCCGATCTATCAGTACACCTTGCACAACTGATGTACTCAGGGATTACCTGCTTGTGTTTACTTTGCATAAGAATAGAATCATTGGCATTTCTAAGATCTCCTTGAGAAAAACAAAGCATTTTATAGCAATAAGCAGAAAGGAGAGAAAATCATTTCACAACGATTGTTTGGCGATCATATAAACAAGATTTTATGTTATATGAATAAAGATTATTATTATTATGTGCCTTTTAAGTTATTAGGGTTACCCTCTCCATTGGCCTCTCTCTATAGTTATGCATATGAACAATGATATATTGCTACAAAATGCACAGTGTTTCTTATCAAACTGGACATTTGTTTACTGTGTTTTATTACTGGGACATTTCTCTTTTAGCCTCTAAACTTGACTTATCTCAGGCAAAATATGTGTGTGTGGTGGTGGTGGGGCTACTAAAAAATGCAAAGAAAATTAAATAAGTCTAAAACATTTTTTTCCAAAAATATTCAAATTAGCCTGCTTTTGGTAGACTATTACCGTACATTCAGAGAGTAAACATTAAAAACGTAAATTTATTAGGTTCGTCCTAGTCCATAAACGCCCCCAAAAAACAAAGACTGTATAATGTGGTATCTCTGTGAAATTAATGACTCAAAGAAGTACAAGTACAGGCGGTCCCCTGCTTAAGAACACCTGACTTACATACGACCCCTAGTTACAAATGGACCTCTGGATTTTGGTAATTAACTGTACTTTAGTCCTAGGCTACAATGATCAGCTGTAACAGTTATCACAGGTGTCTGTAATGAAGCTTTAGTGTTAATCCTGATTCTTATGGCAACCCAACATTTTTAAAATCCAATTTTCACAGAGACCAAAAAAATTTTGACTGGGGTTACAATAATAAAGTTTACGGTTCCGACCTACATACAAACTCAACTTAAGCACAGAACTACAGAACCTATCTTGTATGTAACCCGGGGACTGCCTGTATCTCAATCACGTTTTTCTTTGGTGTATAATTTGGTGTATAATTGAGACATTTGGAAGGTCATGTTCAGTTTTTCCTATCCTGACAGGCGCAAACTTTAGCTTCTTTTTGAGACTTTTTGTTGCAAATGTCTCAAATCCACATGAACACAAGCCACGTAAGGGGGTTATATGCAGGAGTGGCCACTACTGTTAATTTTGATTTGAGGCAGTGTTTTGTAATTTTTTTTTTTAAAGATTTTATTTTTCATTTTGCACAAAGACAAACATCTGCTTCAGGGAAGTACAAGGGACATTCATAAAAATTAGGTTGTCAGCATGAAAATATCAACATAGGATAATTGCATCATCCAGTGATGCAACAACAGAGACATAGTTGCCCCACAGGAGGCACCCACTCCACAAGGCAGAGCTCACACAATCACTCGCTCATTCACACCTCACACACCCTAAACCCTCCTCCTTTCCCAAACCAGATCGAAGAGAAACGATCCGGAGTACCTCTAGCCGTGTAGGTGAGTTTATACAACGGAAGTTCCATATAAATCAGCAAAATCCATTTGGCTAACGTGGGGAGCTTAGGAGGCTCCCAATTCAGCAAAATAACCTTCCTACCATAGAACATTAGCAGTCTGAACAAAGCCCAGTGGTTAGCATTTTAAGTACTCTTGTCACACCTGAGGGAGATGACATCACATGCGTTTGTGCTGCGTTTTTAAAAGCATCGCTAAAACGCATGCGCTTTACATTCTACCATGCTCTTGGCTGGTGGTGCGCTTCATTGTTGAAAGTGTAAGCACCTGCTTTAACATTTTCACAGCTGCTTACAAATCCACCAATGAAGAAAAAATGCTTTCTAACTAGCCAAGCACATGGTAAAATGTACAAGCGTTTTAAAAACACATCTCATACGCCATGTGTGACCCTAGAAGTAACCAATAAATTTCAATAAAATGTGAATGCAAAAATGTATAAATAAAAGAACAGTCCAAACGTTCAATGCCCAACGGGTTTATGTGCAAAGTTTACAACAGGGTCCATGAAAAAATATCCCTCCTCTGCACGTGCCCTGGAAAAGATGCAAAAATAGAGGAAAAAAGATACATAAGTGAAAATTCACAATGCACATCTGTAAAGAAAGATACACGAGGCACTGCACAAGGTGCAAACCAAGACGTACAAACAACAACAAAAGTGAAAAGAAAGAAAAAAGGAAAGGAAAAAAATAACAGAAATAAAGGTTAACTTTGTATTAATTTTCACATATGGCAATCCATCATACATCTTGATAAACAGAAAAAAAGAAATGATTTTTGGAATGCACAAAGTAGAAAACTTACAAAAAAAAGGTTCGATCCTTAAAGGGAACCTGTCATCAGAATTGCAAATTTACCCTCATCATATAGCATTTTTTTAATACTAATTCCCAATCTGCTTTTATAATTAGCATTACTTCTTCTACTCACCTAAAAGTTTATAAAAGTGTACCTGGCTCCCTTCCAGCAAGCACATTGAGTCACCATTGTCATCATCATAATCTGCACACTGCTCTAATGACTTTACTTTCTGCTACCTCCTCCTCCGCCCTCTTGTAGACATGAGCTGACACCATGAGCTGATATGAACTGCAAGCAAATCTCTGCCATCCCACATCTGCGTGAGGGGAGGAGGAAGTAAAGCTGTTAGAGCAGTGTGCAGATAATGATGATTCGTTACGGTTTGCTAACAGGGAGCCAGTAATAGTTTGATCAACTTTTAAATGTGATTGGAAGATGTTAATTATAAAAGATTGGGAAATAGAATTAAAAAGGCTATTAGAACCTGTCATTAGGTGAAAATGTGAAATCCTGATGACAGGTTTACTTTAATGGATTTTCCCCAATCAAATACATTTATCCACCGAATAAATGATAAATGTAGAATAATGGGTTGGGTCCATGGAACTGTTATGGGGGCGGCTTGTACCCAATCATATGATAATTTGTTCCCTGGGCTGTGAGAAAGGGACTTGTTGGGTGATGATCAGGATGTCGCGATGGACCAAATAATTTTTTGGTGCACGGTACATTGACGACATCCTCATTGTCTGGACAGGTAATAAGCAAGAGATGGACCAATTCTTTGCATCTTTGAATTGTAATAATTAAAAAATCAACTGATATACTGATCTGATTCAAATAGGGTGGAATTCCTAGATTTTACACTGCAATAAGACAAAAATGGGTTTATACAAAGTGATACATTTTGTAATTATACATGTGTGAACTCACTGCTCTACTCTTCATCAACTCACCCTCAACAGACGGTAAATTCGATTCCAACTGGGTAATTCCTCTGTATGAAGAGGATTTGCTCCACGTCTATTGCCTTTGATAAACAAGCCAGAGACTTGAAACAGCATCATAAAGAGAGAGAATACCAAGCTATTAATGAAGCCTACAGGTGGGCAGGGGATACTCCCCGAATTCATCCAGCAGAAGTTACCGAACAACAATCAGGTAGGATTTATTATGAACTATCATTTCCACTGGAAAATCTTCCCAAGACAAATCTGGGCTAAAGGGCTAAAGGTTTGCAGAATTGTTTGTATACTTTCAGGTATCCGTGGTGGTCCAATTAACCAGTGGTTAGCACTTTGTGGATCACGTTGGATATGGAAATTAAAAACCCTTATGCCCGACATTGTATTTTCAATTCGTTGCATCCGTCCCTCATAAGCTCCAATGGCCTCCACTGATTATATACATCACTCAGCAGGAAAGAGCAGGATAAAAAGAGGTAGATTGCTGCATCCTTCCAGCATGAGTATTCCTCACTAATGTATATGTGACCAGAACATGGTTCAGCATTTATTCTGGGAGCTTTCCTGTTGTATATTCTAAGTGTAAGAAAAGAATGTGAATGTAGCCTAATTGTGTATTCTTGGTGTTTGTATTTTATGTGTAACATACATAATTAAAGAAAATCTAACATTTGATTTCATGCGTTATGAACAAAACATAGCTTGAAATTGCTGTAGCTACACTGATGCAGAAACATATGATGTTTTATCTCTGAGTTGAGTGGTTTTGCTGAAAAAACTATTATAAAATTCAGGACCTTGGGAAAGCTGGATCCACATAACACACACAAGCTTTCTGAACAGCCAAGACAGGACTAATCAACCTGAGCTGGATCACTCATACACAGCAGCTGGGGGATGGTGCAGCAATTGATTATTCTGCCTGGCAGGAAGAACACTGTGATTACATCATCCTCTGGTGCAGTGCATAACTAATCTAAAAGGAAAAGCGCCAAGCCCAGTTCAGAAGGGACAGAGCTTCATTATCATAATTTTATAACAGTTTTTCAGCAAAACCACTCAGTTCAGGGATTACCCAAGATATGATTCTGCATCAGTGTAGCTACAGCATTCTCAAGGTATGTTTGGTTCATGCATCAAATTAAATGGTTCCTCTAATTTCCTTTAAATGAGACATATTTATACCTCTACTTTTATTAGGATATTCAGTAACAGTCCTAGGGCAGTAAACATTATATATGTTGTCAAGCAAAAATCCTCCATATGACTGCACATGGAGATGTGCTAAGATAATCATAAAGACTTTGAAGACCTCTCTGATATGGATAATATAGCTCTGTGTAAAACCCTATTACCCTGTGGCACAATAGCTCATAAATACACAATTCTATTTGAGTGTTTTAAACCTAATCCAATATTTTATATTAAGAATTGATTCCTCAGACATAAACTCATAAGTATTCGAGTCAAAGTTAATTTGGTTGATAGTTCTGGTACCTAGTAAAGGAAAATGCAAGCGATATTAGGAACAATAGTCTAAACCTAATTCTATTTGGCAGGGTTTCTCTGAAACTACATTTCAGATTTCTGTGCAACCCTCAGATCTTCCGATTATCTAAAATTGTAAACCAATGTCTCCTGCAGTACAAATCTCTATTTAAAAAATTCTAAATATTTTACAAATGATAAAAAAAGGATTTAACATCATTTTGTATCTTCAGACTTCTCTTTTGGGCTGTCGACCAAAATTGTTAAAATATACAGGGTCAGGGTAGTGGATCCCCTCTACCACCGTGAGCAATGACGTAAGCCGACACCTGGGAGCGAAGTCTAAGTGGCACCCTTTTTCACCAGAGCCCACCGCAAAGCGGGTTGGTCTTGCTGCAGCGGGATACCACCAGGTCTACCAACATTCGCGAATTGCTCGCAGTGGCGGCCAAGGCGATGTACAGAGTCAGCAGGCAAAATCGGAATTGCTATCAGGCGGAAAGTCAGGACAATCGGCAAAGGATAGGAGCCAGGGACGTAGTGAAAGGTCAAGACGGGCGGCAAAGAATCAAAGCCAGGAGCGTAGCAGAAAGTCACAATGGGTGACAGGTCATGGAGCAGTCAGGGAATGCTTTCTCAATAGTATCAGGGCACAAAGATCCGGCATGGGTCACAGGAAGAGGCTGGCTGCTTATAGATGGTCAGTGCGCCGTCCTAGGAGGTGGGGATGAGCGCTGGAGTGAGGAGACCATTTCTGGAGTACGGCTGGGTAAGTGAAACTGCTGCTGGCGTGAAAGGGCACAGGGAGGCATGGGTTGCAGGAACACCTTGACAACACATATATCCTGGAGGTAACTCTCACTGACACATTTGCAGAATTTCACCCATGTAAGCTTTATTGAAATTAGGGAAACTCATCCTTGAAGGAATTCCAACATCAAAATGAAGCATGATAAATCAGGGACATTACTCATAGATCCAGGCACCATGATTGAGGTAATCTTCTTATATTTGTTATCCATGGACTCCTTCCTTCTAAAATCAACTGTTAAAATTATTCTAATAGTTACATTGTTTATACGGTTGAAAAGAGACATGTCCATCAAGTTTAAAAATTATTCTAATGTGCCAGCAGGGCTTTGGGGATGTTACCAGAGCCCCTCTGAGCTCTGCTTCATTGCCTGTTAAGCTATGCTGAGCACATCTCACCCTCCCCCTGCTTCCTCAGCCATTCCTCTCCCTCTGCTAGCTTTAATCTCAAGGCTGCAGAGAAAGTTTCAGCACAAAGTGGGAAGTGCTCCTGCACAGTGTAACAGTCTGTGAATCTGAGGCACGGAGAGGCTCTTGTAATGCCCCACCACAGCCCTTCAGGCTCATGAGTATAATTTAAAAAATTGATTTTAGAAGGAAGGAGACCATGGATAACAGATATAAGAAGATTACCACAGTCATGTTGCCTGGATTATGAGTGTCCCTGGTTTATCATGATGGATTACTGTAGACTCTATATCTATCATGGGATTATTTTAGTCTACCAATCACATATACATTTATTAATCATCAAGATACAAATCTGGCTCCCAAAATGGAGCTATAATAAAATAATAATAACCAATATTAAATGATCTACTTTCACATGCCGAAAATTTTTTATCTCTGGTTCCCAGTTAATCTATTCTTTCTTACATCCATATTCAGTTGCACTTTCTCCAACAAGAGGATTTTTGTCTTTGCTACTCAGGGTGTAAGGTAAGACAATTTGACTGTTTTTCTGGACCGTAGCAATCTGCTGGAGGGGGGTCCCATATAGAAAGCAAAGTCCTGGGAGTCCCATTCTCACTAACAGAATGAAGCAGGTCGAGCATGTGTCCTGCTGCTCCATTTATTTAAATGGGTGAGCTGGAAATTGGCAAACACAGCAATAAGCTATCTCCAGCACTCTCATTAATAACAACCACTCAAGTGCTCCCATAGAATTGAATGAAGCTATGGGACACATACTTGAAGGTTAAGGACCTTAAATTTGGATTTTAATATATATATATTTTCCGGCTCACAGGAAAATCCCTGTGCAGGTAGGAAGACATCCATGTCACGCTCGTTCAGGTTCGGCTTTTGAAAATTTTAGCACATGAGGGGTCACCTCCCTATGCCCCCCTCCCCACCCACAAGATAGAGAAGGAGTATGGGTAGAGGAAAAAATGGCGCTACGGATGGGTGCGCTTGTAACCCAGAAGATTTTTACCAAAAACACGGATTGGTGTAGAAGCAAGGTAAGTATTTATTATAAATGGTTAAAATTTGGTACAATGGTTACGTGTTTCGGGATGGTGACCCTTCATCAGACCAGTACTATAAAACATGATAACAGAGACACATAGATATATAAAAATAAGTAAATGCAAATTGGTTCACATTCAAAGTGTATAGATGAATATATATACACATGCGCAGAGGAAGTGAACATGGAAAGTAGAAAGACCAATTAGGTCTTCGAGAGGCGTGATGCAGCTAGATTAAAATAAGGCACAAAATACACCATTAAAGTTGGTATATGTATATAAAATGCATATATAACCTGACTCAGTTAGAATGGATGATAGGGTGAAAAAGTAAATTGGTGGAGTAAAATAAAATAGAGTGGAAAGGTGGCCCACATGAAAGATTAAGAAGCTGTAAGGGGTAAAACCAGATATTACTTACAAATAACAGCGCCCGGCAGGATGAGCAGGAGCTGTGGGTTGGGCTCGCGCTGCAGCGCCGACTGTATATAAACAGTACGGGCGCCGGTGCGCGCGCGAAAACCGGATCGTGAGTGCGCATGCGCACTGGGTGTTCTTCGGCCACAGAGAAGGGGCGCGTGCGCAGTAAAGATAGAGCTGGTGGATGGAGTCGGTAAGTGAAAGGCGCTTGCGCAAGCAATTGCTGCGCCGTGTATGGCCACAATTAATTACTCTAGGCTCTGAAAGCATAGTAGCAGCAAAGGCTCTGAAAACATAGTAGCAGCAAAGAATACATAGTGGGGTGGTGATCAATAAAATGGGTAATTAATATTTCTTAGCGCAATTATTGAATAAAAACAATGAATATATAAATATATAAATATATATAGATAAATGAAATATAATAGAGCAAAAGGCTATCCTGCTCCCCTACTTTCTTCTGCATGCTCCAAGGCAAGCACTCTCAGCCAATCAGATTGTCTCCAACCAAGGGCGAAAAATAACTCAGAAATTCAAAATGAGATCAATTTCATCACCACTTTTTCAGACAACGGTGGTGAAATCAGGAAAGTACTTAATAAACATTGGAACCTTTTACTTCATGACCCGCACCTTAAGAACGTCCTGCCAAATAACCCCAGAATTACTTTCAGGAGATCCCGGACTCTCAAAAACCTCCTCGCCCCCAGTCGCTTACGCATGCCTCAAAATAAGACCACCTCATTTTTTCCTAAAATTTTAGGTAGTTTTAAGTGTGGCCACAACATGTGTAAATGCTGCGAGACCATCTGTCACAGGAAATCATCCTTCACATCCAACAATTCGGGTGAATGTTTCCAGATTAGACACTTTCTCAATTGCAGCTCGAATTATGTAATTTACCTGATTGAATGTAGTTGCAGACTACAATACGTGGGACGTACCATTCAACCACTGAGGGAACGGCTAAATAAGCACAGAAGTAATATCAATAACGCCTTCCCTCTACATAGCCTATCTAGACATGCAGCACAATTTCACAAAAGTAACTATAAAGAATTCAATATTACCCCAATTGAACACATCCCCCCGTCTACTCCACAGAGATACAATCTTCTCACCAAACGTGAGATGTATTGGATTTTTAAACTACAAACCCTTACACCAGCGGGTCTTAATGAATCACTTGAAAACATTTTCTAACTTCCCATTATACCGTACATCTACTATTCCTCTGCCATTGTTTATATTATTAGTATCAATAATATTATTATCTCATTTTTATATTCCCCAAGCTTTGCCATCCTTTAATCATTGTAATTTTGTATTTACTCTTTGCTTATTTCGTTTATCTTTTTTAATTAATTAATTATTTATTTACATCTACTCCTTATACCATTGTGTTCTTCTATTGATCCTCTGCAGATTTCGTTTATCTTTTATATTAATTAATTATCTATTGTATTATCTTCCTTTATTTACAATTTCTCTTTGTATTAGCCTCTTTTGCCTTTTATCCAATTGTATTGTATTTGTATTTGCCTTTTATCCATTTGTCCTCATGTTCAATATTTCATTTATCTATATATATTTATATATTTATATATTCATTGTTTTTATTCAATAATTGCGCTAAGAAATATTAATTACCCATTTTATTGATCACCACCCCACTATGTATCCTTTGCTGCTACTATGTTTTCAGAGCCTTTGCTGCTACTATGCTTTCAGAGCCTAGAGTAATTAATTGTGGCCATACACGGCGCAGCAATTGCTTGCGCAAGCGCCTTTCACTTACCGACTCCATCCACCAGCTCTATCTTTACTGCGCACGCGCCCCTTCTCTGTGGCCGAAGAACACCCAGTGCGCATGCGCACTCACGATCCGGTTTTCGCGCGCGCACCGGCGCCCGTACTGTTTATATACAGTCGGCGCTGCAGCGCGAGCCCAACCCACAGCTCCTGCTCATCCTGCCGGGCGCTGTTATTTGTAAGTAATATCTGGTTTTACCCCTTACAGCTTCTTAATCTTTCATGTGGGCCACCTTTCCACTTTATTTTATTTTACTCCACCAATTTACTTTTTCACCCTATCATCCATTCTAACTGAGTCAGGTTATATATGCATTTTATATACATATACCAACTTTAATGGTGTATTTTGTGCCTTATTTTAATCTAGCTGCATCACGCCTCTCGAAGACCTAATTGGTCTTTCTACTTTCCATGTTCACTTCCTCTGCGCATGTGTATATATATTCATCTATACACTTTGAATGTGAACCAATTTGCATTTACTTATTTTTATATATCTATGTGTCTCTGTTATCATGTTTTATAGTACTGGTCTGATGAAGGGTCACCATCCCGAAACGCGTAACCATTGTACCAAATTTTAACCATTTATAATAAATACTTACCTTGCTTCTACACCAATCCGTGTTTTTGGTAAAAATCTTCTGGGTTACAAGCGCACCCATCCGTAGCGCCATTTTTTCCTCTACCCATACTCTTGCTGTTACGGTTCCAACGGATACCGGTTTTCGGAGCGCTTGGGAAGCTGCTGAAGTAACCCGAGGAAGGATCCACCAATAAGGATAACCGAGATCCCTACATTTATATCTGCAATTAAGCCAAGTGGCTACCAGGTGAGCACCTTCTACCTCCTACCTGGAAACAAAACCATTCAAAACGTTATCACACGAGGCGCCGTCCTCTTCGGTTGTGTTCTTTGTTTTTTCCTTTTCATTCACAAGATAGAGAAAGAAGGAGGTGGTTATGTTTTAAGTTTTTATGTCTCTATGTTCTAAATGTTATTGTAAAACCGATGCAATTCCCATACCTTAAATATTGTAACAGCTGACTTGATTGTACCCAATAAAAACAAACAGGTTCGGCTTCTGCCCAAGTTTTCGCCTTTATCGACTTCTTCCAGGAGTCGGGCACAAGCCGATTATGCATCTTTTAAATCTCTTAAAGCCTTTTTTATCTAAAACTTTTGTATGTAAAAATAAAAAATTTTATTAGTTCAAAGAAATTCGAGAAAGCGCATCTTAATTCGCAAAACGGCCCGTCGCCTTGGATGCCTGGTCTCTCCGCATGCGGCTGCTGATCGGGAACTCATACTGCAGTGTCAGCTGTGCCGACCCTTTGCTTCTTCTTCTTATCTCAAAGAAACTGTTGCACTACTGCACTTTTGCATATTTTCTTGGAGAGTAACTACTGTGACCAGGAAGCTGGTGGAAGGTGGTGTGTTTGTCAAGCCGGAAGATCTTCCTGTGAGCCAGATGAACACGGTCAACTAGTGGCGTACTATCCCGATGTAATGGATTTGCAATAGAAGTACAGTAAACATCTCTTTTCTAAATTCCTGAATCGGAGTCCTAAAGGTACTGGGGCACATTTACTTACCCGTCCTGTTGGCGCCACCGATCCGGAATATCCGATGAGGATTCGGAGCTGCTGCGATTCACCAAGATTGTGTGTCCAATTTCCTGCATGTGTCGCTTTCCCGCTGAGGTCCGCCGGAGTTCACTTTCTTCTTCCCGGTGTATGTGAGTGCTGATCTTGCGACACAATTTGATTTTTAAATTCTGCGGTTTGTCTGAATCTTAAAAGGCTATTTAACAACAGTTTTAGACAAAGGATGTAGTAAAGATCAATTCTACATTACGAATTCCATAAGATGAGCCTGAACTGACTTTTCACTGGTTGGAACAAAGAAGATAAATCACATCTTTTGAGTAATCACTTTCCTGTAAGTTAATTATTAAAAGAAAAACATGATCAGGGGCATAACTACAGTGGTGGCAGCCGTAGCAGCTGCCATGGGGCCCGCAGTGTTAAGTGTCATACAACCTGACATACTTAAGAATGGAGGATGTGCACCATTATATACAGATTGGGGGTCATTTACTAAGGGCCCGATTCGCGTTTTCCCGACGTGTTACCCGAATATTTCCGATTTGCGCCGATTGTACCTGAATTGCCCCGGGATTTTGGCGCATGCGATCGGATTGTGGCGCATCGGCGCCGGCATGCGCGCGACAGAAATCGGGGGGCGTGGCCGAACGAAAACCCGACGTATTCAAAAAACCGCCGCATTTAAGAACGGAAAATGTGTCGCTCGGGACGCGCTTACCTTCACTCAGCCCGAGCCGGTGAACTCTGGCACGTTCAGATGCTTTTCAGCGCAGCAGCGCCACCTGGTGGACGGCGGAGGAACTGCCTTATTAAATCCCGGCCGGACCCGAATACAGCGCAGAGAACGCGTCGCTGGATCGCGAATGGACCGGGTAAGTAAATCTGTCCCATTATGTATAGCATTGTACAGAATAATATGTATATAACATATATGTGATGTATATATGCTGTATATGTGTGTCTGTAATGTGTATATAGTGCATGTATGTACTGTATGCTGTCTGCTTGTACAGGCAGTCCCTGGGTTACATACAAAATAGGTTCCATAGGTTTGTTCTTAAATTGAATCTGTATGCAAGTCGAAACTGTATATTTATCATTGTAGATCCAGAAAAAATTTTTTTGCCCCAGTGACAGTTGGAGTTTCAATAAATTATCAATTATCAATAAAGCTTCATTATAGACACCGTACAGCTGATCATTGCCATCTGGAACTAGACTAAAGCATCCAGAGAGCTTCACCAGAGGTCACAGTGGGCAGAGGGGTCTGTCTTTAACTAGGGGTCATCTGTAAGTTGGGTATCCTTTAGTAGGGGACTGCCTGTATATGGCACTGTACGTGTAGATATATGATGTGTTTATGCTCTATATGTGTGCACGAGTGTATAAATGTGTGTATATACAGTATATGAGTGTATAAATGTGTGTATATAGTATATTAGTGTATAAATGTGTGTATAAACAGTATATGAGTGTATAAATGTGTGTGTATGCAGGATATGAGTATATAAATGTGTGTATGTGTCTGGCTGGGATCACAATGATAAAATATACAGTTCCGACTTACATACAAATTCAACTTAAGAACAAACCTACAGACCCTATCTTGTATGTAACCCGGGGACTGCCTGTATATGAGTATATAAATGTGTGTGATTGTATAAATATGTGTAGGTATACTTTTTAAGCGTGTAGGGGGGCCCATTCAGAAGCCTCTTATGGGGTCTTGCCTCTAATAGTAACACCCCTAAACATGATGGACAGATATGGCATCATGTGCCGATCTCTTCAATGATTCTGATGACAAGGACCTGAATGTCTAACCATTGCAAATAAAAGACAAAAATGGATTCCAGAAAATGTCAAGATCTTAGTCTATAAAAGGACTGCAAAAAGAACATATTTCCCCAAAACTTCCATTATTTTTTTACGTCAAACATCTAAGCCATTAGCTTTCTTTCCAATGTCTACAGCGCATGTTTTTCACACTGCGTTAGTTTCTGTTTTGAATTACTGCCCTTGGTACAGTAACCCTTTTATTACCGACAAGCTGGTGTGCTGGCATACAGCCTTATATTACTACCCTAATGCTAAAGCTCTTTATTCAATTGTGTAACTCCTCAAGAGTTAAGATTACAATATAATCAAAGCGATTTCTACACTTTCTCTATAGCAATATAATTTTACATTGTGGCATTCAGTTGTGTTTGCTGTATCTTGAACAGGAAATTAGCATGAAACATAAACTACTGTAACAATAGATATTGTTCGCATTATATTAATACGATAAACTGGCTGAAGCTTCCTATCCAGTGCCCAGCTTTGTAATAGGGGTACCTTTTGTTGCAGTGCCCAGCTTTGTATAATGTCTTTTATTTGGAAACTTAGTGGATTATGTGTGGAAAACCTCTCCCTCCCCCTCAGTCCTGTTTATTCCTTCTATAGGATATGGTAATGATATGATATTTAGCATCTATAATTTGAGACTTTGAGAAAATATCAATTTGATGACAAATGTTGGATCAGGATTGAGGGTTTGTGGATCCTCTGGACCACTGCAGACGATGAATCAAGCCACTACCTGGGACTGGAGTCTAAGTGGTACCCGGTTTTCACCAGAGCCGGCCGCAAAGCGGGTTAGACAAGCTGCGGCGTGGTACCACCATGTCGTTCCACAGGCGTGACTTGTCTGCAGTGGCGGCCAAGGTAGAGGTACAGGAACGGCAGTCAATCTCGAGGTCAAAGTCCAGGCACAGGGTCAGGGCAGGCGGCAGAGATGCAACGTCAGAATCTAATCCAGGGTCGGCAACAGGAGGTCCAAGCAGAAGGGTACGGGAACACAGAACTCACGACAGCAATACGGAGGGACGCAGGATACACAGGAACACAGGATACACAGGAACGCAGGATACATAGGAACCCAGGATACACAGGAACGCAGGTAAATCGCAGAAGAGCTTACTGTCAGGCTGTGAGGCACAATGATCCAGCAGGGCTTGCAGGAAGAGGCAGGCTTATATAGAATTGGGCAATATGGCCAGCACCAATTAATGGCGCGCTGGCCCTTTAAATCTGGAGAAGATGCCGCGCACACGTCCCCAACTGCTAGGGTGCGCACGCACAGTGGAGGGGAGCTAGCCGGGACTGGTGAGACGTGCTGGCGGGGGCAGAGCAGCACAGGTGAGCCCGCGACCCGCGATATGGGTCATGGGACCACCCGTGACACAAATATTTAGTTGTTGTTTTCTAAAATACAATGCATATACTGGCGGTCCCATACTTAAGAACACTTGACTTACAAACGACCCCTAGTTAAAAACGGATCTCTGGTAAATGGTAATTTATTGTACTTAATCCCTAGGCTACAATGATCAGCTATAACACTTATCAGAGGCGTCTGCAATTAAACTATTGTTAATCCTGGTTCTTATGACAATCCAAAATTTTTAAAATCCAATTGTCACAGAGACCAAAAAAAGTAACAATGATAAAATATACAGTTCCGACTTACATACAAATTCAACTCAAGAACAAACCTACAGAATCAAGGGGGCGGCCTGTATTAGGAGACATTTATCAGTGCTTCTGTGCCAGATTTACAGAATATAGAAAGAAGCAAGATGGATTACATAATAAAACGTAACTTTTACTGATTCATATAAAATATCCCTAATAGGAAGAATTTCATTTATTAAAATCAATCACACGCTGAATCCTGATAGTGACAATTGATAGGGCAGTAAATACAATATTAACACACAGTAATATTTACGGTTAGAGCAATTGGAAAGATCTCACCCAGTCGGTGTGTGTCGCCGTGCGGGTCCAGGATGGAGGCTTTCTCAGCGTGCAGGCTCGAATCAATTGGCGTGTGCACAGTAGTGGATTATAACATAGATGGTTTGGGCGGTAGTCTAAGGCCTAAGTGTTCTAGGGGGCCCATACTGAGAAGGACCTTCACCCATGAAATTCGCCTACATCTGTTCCTGCTCTTTAGACACATGTACACAAGAGCCATTTCAGGACTTTTGAAGGTCTTCCGAAGGTCCTGAAAACGCAGATTGAAAGCAGTCAGAAGGGACACATCCTCCATTCCCCAAGAAGCTTGATTGTAGTAATATATATAGGTAGTTGATCAGAGTTTAAAAATTTTTTTGTTGTAATTGAACCAAGGATTATCAATAAAGCTTCATTACAGACACCTTACAGCTGATCATTGCAGCCTGGGACTATAGTAAAGCATTCAGAGAGTTTCACCAGAGGTCACAGTGGGCAGAGGGGTCCGTCTTTAAGTATGGGTCATCTGTAAGTCGGGTGTCCTTAAGTAGGGTACCACCTGTACTGGCTTCTACCCTTACTGATCCGAGTCATCATCTGTCAGTCCCTCCCCCTAACTATAACCGTTCGCCTTTGTGATCAGATTTGGGCACCCGAATGGCCTGATTATTGTAACATTAATGTCTTAAGGAGCAGAAAAGTGTGGGACATGTTCAGCCACATTTGATCAATAAGCCATAGCATATGCATTTCATTGTGTGAAATATATATAGACTTGCAGTGCTGTATAAAACAATTACAATGTCTTTACCTTCTAAACTAGTAAATCATTTGACTATTTTACAGAGAAAAGTAGATTTCACTTAGCTGAATTCTGAAACGTATTGATTTTGCCAGTTCTTGCTTCCTTGGCTCTCGTAGTCAGCATGTGGCTATAATTATTAAGATTTGATATGGAGCCAGTTAATTTTGAATCAATCCCATAAGGCATCACTGAAGTGGTAAAGTCTAACAAGATAAGAAGCCTCGTAACCCAGGAAAAGAGGGGCCTCACTGGCAATGGCTGTGTAATTGAGCAATGAGTAGAGATAAATGGAGCAAAAAAATAAGATAGAAACAATACAGAAAATATAGATTGCTTTAGTGTAAACTGTAAGCTGTGATACTAAAATGTGGACAATCTGATCTGCATTCAAACTTAAAGGGGTTGGCCACTGTATCTTGTGTATTGTGTATTATGTAAAGTAAAGCTGTAGGTTCAGAATGTTTTTTTTTTTACCTAATCAGTAAAGACGCTCCTGTCCATTAAATGGCAGCAGTTAGAGGGTGATGTGTTCCTAAGTGTCCATTGCTTATCTACTTTACTGTGTGGGGGGCACTCTGGCTGCTGGCCACTATGTGTGATCCCTCTGGCTGCTGTGTGGGGGGCCATTTGCTTGAAGACTACTGTGAGGGGCACTCTGTCTGACGGCTACTGTGAGGGGCACTCTGCTTGATGGCTACTGTGAGGGGCACTATGTCTGACGGCTACTGTGAGGGGCACTCTGCCTGAAGGCTACTTTGAGGGGAACTCTGCCTCATGGCTACTGTTAGGGGCACTCTGCCTGATGGTTACTGTGAGGGGCACTCTGCCTGACTGCTAATGTGAGATGCACTCTGCCTGACGGCTACTGTGAGGGGCACTCTGCCTGACGGCTACTGTGAAGGGCACTCTGCCTGACGGCTACTGTGAAGGGCACTCTGCCTGATGGCTACTGTGAGGGGCACTCTGCCTGAAGGCTACTGTGAAGGGCACTCTGCCTGATGGTTACTGTGAGATGCACTCTGCCTGATGGCTACTGTGAGGGACACTCTGCCTGAAGGCTACTGTGAGGGGCACTCTGCCTGGAGGCTACTGTGAGGGGCACTCTGCCTGGAGGCTACTGTGAGGGGCACTCTGCCTGGAGGCTACTGTGAGGAGCACTCTGCCTGACGGCTACTGTGAGGGGAACTCTGCCTGATGGCTACTGTGAGGGGCACTCTATCTGATTGCTACTGTGAGGGGTACAAAGCTGATGTGGCCCCCTGCGGAAAATGAGTTTGACACCCCTTTTCTCCATATAGGGGCACATCTACATGGGACAGTTTTCAGTCGGACTTCGCATGTTCTTTTAGGTGCAAACTACTTACACAGATGTTTAAGAAGTGTCTACACCAAAAATCGTTTTGCGCCGCAGCTGCACTATGCTTCATGCAATACACCCTATGTTAAAGGTGCACCAAAAAAAGTGGTGCACTCTTTCGGTGCAGTGCAGAGTGCGCCAGATTTATGAAGAACCTGCGCCAGAAATCCTGAATCTGGCACTCTCTGCACTATACAGAGGCACTCTTTTTAGGAAATGTGCCCCAAGTCATTGAGCTTACTGAGTAGTCTTTGCTTTTACCAATAAAAAGGTTCGGTAGATTTTTGTATGCAAGTCGGAACAGGTATATTTTGGAAGTGTAACTCCAGAAAAAGCATTTTTTTGAATTTAAAAAAAATTGGGATGTCAAGGGATTGACAATAAACTTTCATTGCTGACACCTTACATAACTCTTATATTGACCATTGCATCCTAAGGCCAAAGTTCATTAAATTACCAGCATCCAGAGAGCTTCACCAGAAGTCACAGTGGGCAGAGAGGTCCATTTATAGTGAAGGGTCGTTTGTTCTTAAGCCAGGGACTGTCTGTAGTGTACATGTTTGCTCATCATATATGTGCAGTTGCTAAGGCCTTGGCTGGTCCTAATCTGTTTGACTTTGGCCATGCTGTAGGGGTAGATTTTTCTGTTGGAATATCACCAGAATGTGGTCCCTGGTAAAGTAATGGCAGTAATAGCACAGAAAGCATATACCCAAGTGTCATTAACAGGAGAACGAATCAGAGTGAAGGAACATAGTATGGAATGTAACTAAGAGTACTACTGGTTCCTGACAGAAAAACAGAAACACAAGGACAGAAACAAGTTTAGGATCTAGACCTGTAGAGATTAATAACATGGACAAGACCTAGGTCACGATAAACCCAAATACCATATAAGGCATGGCAGAACAATGTTCTTTTCTTTTGGCATCCAGGCCTAATGTGATGTTTGGGGGACAGTTGTTGGGACTTCTGTGTAGCCTAAAGAAACAAGGCACATAAGCCATAGGAGAAGAAGCTTTGCAACTGGATTTGACCATCAGGAGGAGTCGTGATGGGTCTGCAGAGCAAATGTTGGAGTTGGGATGAAAAAAGAAACTCATCCGGGACATTCAATTCTGGATATCAAAACTTGGCACTTTAATGTTGGGGTGTTGTGATGTAGTTGAGGTGTTTTCATGTAGCATTGCTACCCCCTATGTTATATGTACAAACTTGATGGAAACCATCACATCACGTATCATGTCATCAAAAAGGAAAGTTTTTTTGTCAAAAGAAAAAGTGATATTTCTTCTTTTATTATAGACCATATGAGGGTTTTATCAAAGGAATGGATAAGCTAAACATTTCTTCAGACGGACTTGTAAAATTCTTATCTATAATTTATGTATATGTATAAAACATAAGCTATACTGCTTGACATTATAAGACCTGTATAGAAGTAGAGTTTGAGTAGTATAAATGGTTAGCTTCTCCTACATACAGAAGTTGTACTATAAAGAAAAAAGTGAACCACATCTAAGTTAAAAAGATCAAAACATCATGGCTTCAACTGCTATTATAACACAAGATTATCTCCCTGACACTAAATCTTTCAGAAATCGAGCAGTAGTAGGCGTTCTCGTGATAGGATTATAGTTGTATCATCTAAAATAACTCCCCATAATGAATAAATGCCCCATTGCTATCATAAACACACTCCGTTAGACTTTCAAAGTCTCCAATAATTTATGTGCTACGGTCTACTACATCTCCATAGAACGGTCTGTTTCTGTTTAATTCTGGGATACCTAATTGCAGTGGAACACTTTAACACCGTTAAATTAAAACAAGCTCGGCTACTAGCTTGTTCTTGCCCAGGACCTGGCACGACTTCAAAAAAAAAAAAAAAAGTCGAATCCCAAAGCAATCTCAGATGTTAAATTCCTCCCAAATATTCAATGTAACAAAGGCCATAGAAAATATCATTATCAGACTGAACTAATGCGGAGAGAGGGAGAGACATGAAATGAAAGATTTCATCTGCAAAGTGCTTTAAGAGTCTATTCGGAATACATGTAGCCACATTAAAGCTCGTGGCTTCGGAGCCAGCAAGGAAGTGTTTAAAGGAACCTACGGACAAATCCGAGTAATTTGATGTTTGTGTATTATTTTATGCTGCAGCGTTTACATTCTCATCACATGTCCGTAAAAATTGCTCCCAATGATCTCATTCCCTTTCCAACTTTTTTAAAAAAAAAGGACTTTTAAATTGGAGAAGGTAAAACTTCGACTCAGCAGAAACTTTGGAGACGACTGATAAAATGAAGCAACTCCAGTGTCTTAGCTTCATTCACAGACATATTTTGTTTAGCTGACAGTTTTTCTTTCAAGATTAATGTGCTTATGAAAACCGTGTGCGTTACTCCATGAGGCAAGCTCCAAATCCATCAACATTACCATCATAATGACACAATGCTGGGAGAGCAAACGAAATGACAAACAGAATCTAGTTTTCACAGAGACCAGTGTGTGTTAAGGGAAATGGTCTGGAGCAGATCCTGGCCCGGATCCAAAAACTATTCCAGCTTGGTTTTTAACACTCAAAGAAAAAAAAAAAATTAAGGGATCCAGACTTATAGGAAGAAACCTCCTCTCTGGTAACATTAATCTTCATGTGTTGTGCAAGAGGTAATTGCCTAATCTGTCATATCAGGGGTGTAATATTGCCCAGTGATATTATAGATATGAAATACGACACATTCCACCTGCACCTCTTCAGGGGTGATCCCAAAGTTTCTGACATTGACGCTCAGGGGAGGAGGTAAATAATTTTTATTACAGGCATTCAACATGTCTCTGTGTACACATGTGTTATCCAGGACTGGGATATTGGGTTGCTGACACATATGGTCATTTAGTAGCATTATATTCTGATTTAAGTAGTTTGTACATATAAAAATTCTAAATAAGATTTTTTTAAAAATCTCAACTGTCCTAAAAATTTCATAAAATGTGAGTAAAGATACAAAGTCAAAAGATAATATACTTTATCTTATTTTTTGCTTGCCTGCTCTGCTACAATTGTAATAAATCATACCGATATCAGGCCCCATAGTCCCCAGGTGATCCTAGGGAAGATCCCTATTACGGTACAAGTGGGGGTGATCCTGGGAAAGACCACTAATACAGAACAAGTGATGGTTGGTCCTGGAGAGAGCCCAATACCTGTATTAATATTGTAAGAAGTGATTATACATGGAGTGGTGTGAAGAAGGCACCCCGAAGAGACAAGGGGAAGTTCATAAAAACACTTTAACCCCTTCCCGCCGCAGCCCTTTTTTGTTTTTGCGTTTTCATTTTTCAATCCCCACCTTTAAAAATCTATAACTTTTTTATTTTTCCATGTACAGAGCAGGGTGATGGCTTATTTTCTGCGTAACAAATTACACTTCAAAATGGTGGTATTTAATATTCCATGTCATGTACTGGGAAGCAGGAAAAAAATTCCAAGTGAAATTGCAGTATGCGGCAAAGACTTACCGGCTATGCATGCACCTGCACCCGGCATGTCACGTAGTATTACGTCACATGTCGGTAAGGGGTTAAAGGTAATGTGCACCATCAGAAATTTTTTTTCCTTGCATCAAAAATTACAAATTTTATAGCCTTGTGTCTTTACTAGAAAATGCTAATGTTTTCTTCCTATGGCTAATGTTTTCTACAATCAAAATCAAGCTTGATAAACCAGGGACACTTACTCGATGGGGGGGGCAACAGTGTAACAGCCTGTGAAGCCATTAGGAAATCCATGCACACTTGAAATGATTTATAAGGTAGCACAGTGGCTTAGTGGTTCCTGTCCCAGGGTCAACATCTGCAAAGAGTTTGTATGTTCTCTCCGTGTTTGTGTGGGTTTCCTCTGAGTCCTCCAGTTTCCTCCCACACTCCAAAACATACTGGTAGGTTGATTAGATTGTGAGCCGCATAATCTGTGTGTGCTATATAAATAAAGGAATTATTATATGGAAATTTATTTTATGGTCTATGCCGCAGAAAAAAAATTCTGTGCAACATTTTGGCAATATCTCAATAGTCTTGTGTCATGTACTATAACAAAACATACAAATAATTACAACCATGAAGTGAACGTCAATATCAATAACTTGTCACATGTATGAAATATACTTTAAGGTGCATAGTATCACCGTATGACCAATAAGAATAAGCGTATCGCTGTGATTCTATTATCACAAGACCCGTATGGATGGAGATTCATAGTAAAGAATAAAACCAGTCCCGGTGACACTATGTACCATAAAGTAAAGTTCATACCATGTGACAAGTTATGGATATTGATGTTCACTTCATGATTGTAATTATTAGTATGTTTTGTTATAGTGGTTGACAAAGGCGAGATATTGCCAAAACTTTGCACAGAAATGTTATTTTGCCGCATAAACAATAAATTACATTTCCGTATAAATCATTTCAAGTGTGCCTGGATTTACTAATGGTCTATCAGGGGTAAGAACTCTTCCAGTGCATCTACTATTGGAGTGCTGGAGTTTTCTGTAAAGCCCGTTAAGCCAGAGTACAGAGTGGCTCTGATAACCCCCACCCCCAAAAGCAATTCAGGCTCACTAGAATAATTTAAAAAGTTGATTTTTGGAAAGAGGCCATTGATAGCAGATATAAGAAAATTACCACAGTTACAGTGCCCCGGATCTATATATAAGTGCCCCTGGTTTATCATCTTTGATTTTGATGGAATATTTCCTTTAAATCTCATGAACAAATATATTGCCATTAATTTGTCCTACATATCTTGTATTTCTACCAAATATATGGTAGTAACAATGAGGGGACTGATGGAAGCCATTATCCTTACCAGATTGTTACTGTTCAGATTGTATTCTACTCTTAAAGGACATCTACCATCAAAATCAAGCATGATAAACCAGGTACACTTACTCATAGCTCAAGGTAGCGTAGTAATAGTCTTATATTTGTTATCCATGTCCTCCTTCCTTATAAGATAAACTTTTAAAATTATGCTAATGAGCCCAAGGGGCTACTGTAGCCCTCTAGTCCTGTCTCACCGAGGTAGCAGAGGGGAGAATGAGACAGTGTAAGAGCCTGCAAAGCCAGATCACAGAGGGGTTAGGGTAGCTCTTCAGGCTGATTAACATAATTTTAAAAGTTGATTTTAGAAAAAAGGAGCCCATGGATAACAAATATAAGAAGACTATCACAGTCACGGTGCTTACTACACTACATGTAGCATTTATCAGTTCTCCCCTTGCAGATTTACAACCTCATGGTGCAGCCCAATGTTCGGGTCTGTGTCAAACATTGCAGGTTCATGCTCCCCAAATCCTAACTTCATTCAGAAGTTTGAGTTGGGCTCAACTCTTACAAAATCTCCGCCACCGCCCCACCCCCATTGGGGGTTGGATTCTTTACCATAGGTAGGAAATACATGAGACCAAAGATCCAGTACTGTTGAGATAAAATTTTTACACTAGACATAAATACAAATATACATTTGGTTTAGGCATTTTGGACTAAAAGCACTGAATCATAACCATCAGCCATTAGTCCAAACAACACAAGTCCATTAGGAAGAAAATATTTCACAATATAGGGGCACATTTACATACCTATTCACGTCGCGATCCCTGATCCGGGATGTCCGACGAACATGGATTGTGCCGCGATTCACTACAAGCGTGCGCCCGATATCCTGCATGTGCTGCTCCCAGCTGAGGTCCGACAGAGTTCACCTTCTTCTTCTTCCTGGTGCATGTAAGTGCTTGGCTTGTGACACAATTTTAAAGTTAAATTCCGTGGTTTGTCCGAATCCGTCGGATCATCCGATGGCCCGGCCCTCGATTTCTGTCACATGAAAGCTGGCGCCAAAATCTGATCGCGTGCAACACAATCCCCTTCTAAATCCCTGTCCCAGCGGCGCGATCCTCGAAAAGTCGGAAAAACAGATGGAAATGCGGCCCTTAAATTAAATAAAATAAGCCCCATAAAGTCTGCCAGTTGGAGTGATGTAAAATTAAAATCTATAAATAATACCAGTCAGTCCATAAAACTGGCTTACTGTAGTCATTGATGATATCTATATGTGCGGCGCTGCGTAATCTGTGTGCGCTATATAATTAAAGGAATTATTATTATAAACTTTTAATAAATTAAAGAAAATTACCATCAAAATCCAGCTCGATTTTAATGGTAGATTTATTTAATGGATAATAATTCAAACTTGAACCCCTGCATGCCTATTTTCAGCATTTTAGTTTTTGTCATTAACCTTTCCATATTTTCGCATTATGATGGCTTATTTTTATTTCTTTTTTTCAACATGGGAAAGGTTGTACTTATGGCACCAGTTCATAGTTAAAATGTAATCAAAAATCAAAAGACAAATACAACTGTGCCATTTTGATAGAAATTGATTTTGTAACATTCACTAGGATAAAAAAAAATGACACTAGAGATGAGGGAACAAGGAAGTCTAAGATGAGTGAATTTGAACTCAACCCCCAAACTGGGAGGTTGGGAAAGCCCTATCCAGCCCCCTGGAGCCATTTCCGATATGGTCTGGTGGAATGCCCCTGTTGTGGCAGAATTTCTAAAGACATGAGGAAGCTCTCAAACGTAGCCTTTCTTCCTGGAGGCCTAACTAGGCCTGAGTGTGGAGAACCAAAGCTCCACTGTCCTCCAGCCACCGCCCCTCGTTGTATTCTGAGAGCTGGAGGACCCAGTCCTCACAAGTCTAGTCAGGACTCCAGGATGATGGCTGTCTTTCTGACATGACCTGCAGCATTTCCCTGGTCACAGCAGAATTTTTGCTCTCAAAAGAAACGCCCTACTGGATCCCTGACTTGCCTGGCCGGACTGGATTCTCCCAGACTTCCAGGTAGTGCCCAACGTGATGCATGTCCCTGGGAACTGCAGCTCTGTTTCTCCAGCACTTGAAGGACAAATCACCAGGTCCTGCTGGAATTGGCTCCAGGAGGTTTGTCACAACATCCTGGCCTCTTCACTTTATTACAATGAAAATAATACATGTGGATTTGTGTCAAATCTAGTTTTTCATAAAATTAGAGCAACATTTAAAAAAAAAAACTTTTAGTATCTGTTTATACTTCTATTAAATGTCAAATATAATATTACTAATAAATATTACTGTTTGTAGAATGAAAAGTTCTTCAATTTTCCAATATATTTAAGTATCAATTCCTCAAAGTTTTTTTTAGATCTCTGCTTGCTGTCAACCTATAGAAATGTCCTTCCTATCTTCTGTGGAAACAGAACCGGTCCCTGGTCTTGTGATATCACACAAGTGCACTGCTTGTTATATCACAGAGTAATCAGAGCTGTATATTACAATGTGCACCTGTGTGACATCACATGATCAAGGACATGTTTTTATCCACTGGAATCAAATCATGAAGCTTATGGAGTCTATGGAGTGACAAGAAGCAGGCATCTAGAAAACTGTGAGGAATTGATCGAAAGTATATTACAAAATTGTTTAGCTTTTCAACTACCTATTACAACTATTTTACTCCAGAAGTGGTGTTTCTCTCAGGAGAGGCTTTCATTTTACAAGACACCCCCAATATACTAAATTACTTTTCCCTGCTCTGCTGCTAGACAATCGGAGCCAACCAAGATGGCGGCACCTTGCTGCTGGTGCCGGTGGAGTGTGTGACGTCACTGTGCTGACTCCCGGCTGGGCGCCGCCTTCTTGGTACTCCTCCAGGGGTAACCGCAAGGGAAGAAGATGAGGTTGGTGGGGGAACAGTATCGGGGGAACAGAGGAAGGTGAAGTACAATTTTTTTATTTTACCTTGGACTGTATATAGGTTTTATAGGAGGATTGTATATAGTTATTATGGGGGGAGGTATATATAGTTATAATAAGGGGACTGTATATAGTTGTTATGGGGTGACTATATAGGTAATGTTGGGGGTGCTTTATATAGTGATTGCTGAGGGAGCAGTATATAGTGATTACTGGGATGCTGTATACAGTGATTGGGGGAGCTGCATATAGTGATTCTTAGGGGTCTGTATACAGTGATTGCTGGGGGAGCTGTATATAGTTATTGTTAGAGGGCTGTATATAGTGATTACTGGGGGAGCTGTATATACTGATTACTGTGTGGCAGTATATAGTGATTAGTGGGGGGTTATATTCAGTGATTGCTGGGCGGTTGTATATAGTGATTATGGGTGGCTGTATATAGTGATTACTAGGGGCTGTATACGGTGATTATTGGGGGAGCTATATACAGCAATTACTGGGGGCTGTGTATAGTGATTACTGGGGAGCTGTATATAATAATTACTGGGGGCTGTTTTTAGTGATTACTGGGGGGCCGTATATAATGATTACTGGGGGGCTGTATATAGGGATTACTGGGGGGGCTGTATATAGTGATTGCTGGTGGAGCTGTATACAGTGATTACTGGGTGCTGTTTATAGTGATGACTGGGGGGTTGTATATAGTGATTGCTGGAGGGTAGTATATAGTGATTGCTGAGGAGCTGTATATAGTGATTGCTGGGGAGCTGTATATATTGATTGCTGTGGGGCTGTATACAGTGATTACTGGGGCTGTATATAGTGATTGCTGGGTGGTTGTACATAGTGATTAGTGGGGGGTTATATTCAGTGATTGCTGGGAGGTTGTATATAGTGATTATGGGGGGCTGCATATAGTGATTACTGGGGGCTGTATACGGTGATTATTGGGGGAGCTATATACAGCAATTACTGGGGGCTGTGTATAGTGATTACTGGGGAGCTGTATTTAATAATTCCTGGGGGCTGTATTTAGTGATTACTGGGGGGCCGTATATAATGATTACTGGGGGGCTGTATATAGGGATTACTGGGGGGCTGTATATAGTGATTGCTGGTGGAGCTGTATACAGCGATTACTGGGTGCTGTATATAGTGATTACTGGAGGGTTGTATATAGTGATTGCTGAAGGGTAGTATATAGTGATTGCTGAGGAGCTGTATATAGTGATTGCTGGGAGCTGTATATATTGATTGCTGGGGAGCTGTATATATTGATTACTGGGGCTGTATATAGTGATTGCTGGGGGGTTGTACATAGAGATTGCTGGAGGTCTGTATATAGTTATTGCTGGGGGCTGTATATAGTGATTACTGGGGGCTATAGTGATTACTGGGAGCTGTATATAGTGATTGCTCGGGGAGCTGAATATAATGACTACCTGGGGCTGTTTATACTGAATACTGGGAGCTGTATATAGTTATTACTGGGGAGGCTGTATATAGTTATTGCTGGGGGCAGTATATAGAGATTGCTCTCCCCTGTCTAGACTACATTCAATGGGAGTCCCCACCAGATTTTGTGCCCAGTGGCCCCCACCAACCTTAATCCGTCCCTTATTGTCATTGAGTTATGTCAGGCACTGCGGCTCAGTCACATTCACATGAATGAAAAGGGACTGCTATACCAGACACAGCTCACACTGAAACTTTTTATTCCTTTAAAGTTTCAAAAATGTTATACAAACATCTGTGTCCTGGAATGGGATGTGTTTCAGCCAACGACCACAACATTGCTGAAGCTTTTCATATATATACAAAGGCATACAAGTTTTGGATATCAGGACAAACCAGAAGATTTACTATTTATTCATAAAAAAAGAATGTCTTCCCACAAAAAGAAAAATAGAAAATCAGCCTTTGAATAGCAAAGTAAAGATCGACAAACAGTTGACTACCACGGGTTGCAATGGGTCAAGTCAGCAACAAAGCACAACAAGGTGTGTGATACAGTGTTTAAACACTCACACCCTTCAAGTTTAGTGGGGATCTCAACTGACAAGGGTGTTTGCGAATGCAGCAAAATGCAAAAACCATGAAGAGTTTTATTTATTGGGTCTCATTACATTTCCATGCATGATATTGAGCAAATAAAGTCAGCACGGAGAATAAAGGGGCATACTTGGATCCTTTCACAAGCTGAGTTTACAAATATGTTGATACATGTAAGTTTTTGTGATAGCATAAGTCAAACAGACAGGACATGAAGACAGATGTCTTAGACTCCTCATTCTATACCATGTGAGCACATTGTACTAGCCTACTGCTCATTCTATGACATGCCGGAGATATTGGAGGCGCACAGCCAGATAAGTGTAACGTCACCGAATCACTTAGAATTTAGACTTCATATTAGTTCACTAGAAACTAAATGGAAATAAATTCCATAAATATTATTTATCATTATTTATATATTTGCTCAGTCTATGAAAGATTTCTGAGTTAGATTTGCACTATTTCTAAAGTTTTTTAATTCATGGGACATCTGTGTCTACCAGTCTTATTATTGTGTTTTATTGTATTCTTATTACAGGCAGTTCCTGGGTTACATACAAGATAGGGTCTGTAGGTTTGTTCTTAATTTGAGTTTGTATGTAAGTCGGAACTGTATATTTTATCACTGTAATCCCAGCCAGAACTTTTTTGGTCTCTCTGACAATTAGATTTTAAAAATGTTGGGTTGTCATAAGAGTCAATATTAACACTAAAACTTCATTACAGACACCTCTGATAACTGTTACAGATGATCATTGTAGCCTAGGACTAAAGTACAATAAATTACCAATATCCAGAGGTCCGTTTGTTACTAGGGGTCGTACGTAAGTCAAGGGTTCTTAAGTAGGGGTCCGCCTGTACTTCTATTATTACATAAGGTGGTGTAACACATGAGTGTACGTACTACAGTGTGAGTCATGATTATTTCTTTTGATGATTACTTTCAATGGTTGATTCTTTCTATTAAAGGACTACTACCACCTAATAACCCTGCTTGTTACCTCCAGGGGATGATGGCACCCCCTATCGTTAGTTCAAGGACATCAGTGTTCCGGAGCAAAGACACTAAGGCTCAAGTCACCTGAGCTCCACCTGGATCCACCATTTACTAATTATGCAGTCCCCCCACCATTCAATATTCACCCCTCTGTCCCTCCCGCAGCCCGTAAACTGGCAGTGACATCAGCCGGCTGTCTGCAAATCTCGGGCATGTCAAGAACATCTTCCTTGCACAATCACACAAGTAAAATCGGGCTACGCAAGGAAGGACATTTGCAGACAGCCAGCTGATGTCATCAGCTGTGGGCGGGCTGTGGGCGTGACAGAGGGGGGAATATTGAGTGGCGGAGGGGGCGTCCATAATAAGTGCACAGCGGAGCCATGAGGAGCTCAGGTGATGTGAGCCCCTCAGGCTCATTGACATATTTTTTATAAAGTTCTTTTTTTCCGGAGTACTGATGTCCTGGAACTAGCCAAAAGCAAAGGCCTCACCCCTAGAGGTAATGAGCAGGCATGTAAGGACAGTCTACCATCAGTAATCTGGCGGTAGATGTCCTTTAATAGAGAGAATCAACCATTGAAAGAAATCATTAAAAGAAAGAATCATGTCTCAGTGTCGGCCCAGGTGTCAGTAGGCCCCTGGGCCACAGAGCCTCAGTGGGCCCCACTGTAGTGATCTCAAGTGGCGCCATTAAAAATTCAGAAACTAAAACAGTCTCCTGTTCCCTAAAATATCCCCTAGTTTAACATCCCAAACAGTCCCATCATGGTTATTTTATACACAAACCTCATGGTTATTTATATACAGCCCCCCTTACCTCCTATGGATCTACTATATAAAGCCCCATGTGGGTCCCCAAGCAGCTCTGGGCCCTGATACTTGCACGGGTATGCCCAATGCTGGCGCTGGCCCTATTGACTCGCACTGTAGTACTTACAGTCATGTGTTACACCTCCTTATGTAATAATAGAAGTCCTTTCATTTGCTATTAATTAAAGAGGCTGTGTAATTAATATTATTTATCCCCTATCCCCAGGAGATTTGGTGCAATCAGATGGGATTGCAAGTCCTCCTGATCTGCTCTGTGCTTCTGGGTCCTCTACTTCATTGACTTCTATGAGACTTCCGATTGAGCTAACAGGAAAACTGAAACCTGGAATTTCAGTGCGGATAAACAGAACTCACTGTAATGCTGATTGGGAGGGGGATGAACAGCGGACACTTTAGCATTTCTACATTTGTCACCTATCCTGTGGCTATGGGATACATAATTTGAATGAGAAACCCCTTTAAGCATAGGGCCTCACTGCAACCCTGCAAATCACATTATAATCATAAAAATTTACCCAATACATCTAGCTATGGGCACTTCTGGCTGTGGGCCATGTAGTTTCCAGATTCACACATCAAAAGAACAGGACACAAGTGACTTACCGTAAGTTAGTTTGGATGGATGAGAGGACCTATGTGCACATAAGTAGCCATCACTCATACCCAGGATATCAACTCCTAATGAAGTCGCCCTGGGTAACTTATCACACTCGGTGCCGTCCTCCCTCACTTGGCTTTGACCCCAGGCCGGTGTGGTATGGTCTGGTTTATCTTTCCATGTCATCATATATATATACAGTATATTCTTTATACCTTGCCTTGATATTCCTATGCAGGTAACCCTGAAAGTTCTTATATATCTAGCTTCTAGCATCCAGCTATATGTTACCACTGCTTCATGACATATGGCACATAGCACACCACTCTTCTAGGGATTGTTCCCAGACATATATTCAGTGTGTGATAGTGTGTTTAGGGAGGCAATATTGTTGCCGCCTTAATATAGGTTGCTGAATTACCTTGGTGTACAATTTTAAATTCTTTAATTCTTTTAAATGTTTTTCTGGTCTGTCATTCTTAAATATTTTGTAATAATAAAAGTTTATATTATCTATTTAATTGTCTGTGTTTCATTCTATACCAGTGGTGGCGAACCTATGGCACGGGTGCCAGAGGTGGCACTCGGAGCCCTTTCTTTGGGCACTCAGGCCATCGCCCCAATTTCACTAAACAGGACCAAATCCACCATATCTTCCTGCAGTCCCAAACAACTTAAAGGATGCTGCTCTCAGTTCTATTTTAAAGTGACACATGTCTTTGGAGATCATCCTGCTGGACCCAGCATTCTTCCTGGAGAGAAGCTACAATGATGGTCTGGGAGAGCCAATACAGTTGAATGATGTTGCAGAACAGGTAGCAATAGGTTACTGCTTGAAATGCCATGTTGGCACTTCATGGTAATTAAGTGGATTTTCGTTGTAGTTTGGGCACTCGGTCTCTGAAAGGTTCGCCATCACTGTTCTATACTATAAATTGGTGTGTCAGGACTTAGTACTACATACAGTGCAAACCCTACTTTTATTTTGCTTGTAATCAAAGAATTATTGTGTCCACAGTTGAAGGAGACTAAGTCATCTAAATGTGTCAAAATTCAAGCATAAATTTCATCCAAATAGTAAATACATTGGGGCTCATTTACTAAGAGCTGTGCTTCGGTTTTCTGCACATTCTTTTCAGTGCAAACTGCTTGCTCATGTATATAAGAACTGTCCGAGACACATTTCTGGCTCACACAACACAATTGTGGCACAAATTTCTGCACTTAAATGGCCGTTTTTTGTGCTCAGTCGGACCATGCACCACATTTAACATGCAAAGTCCGACAGAAGTGTATCACACGGCCATTGTTAAAGGTGCACCAAAAAAAGCATGGAGTGCTAAATTCATGAAGAATGGGTGCCAGGAATCTTGAATCTGGCGCACTCTGTTCGCTATACGGGCAAAGTTTGCTTTGTTATAAGTAAACGTGCCCCATTGTATTAAAACCTGTGATACAGCAAAAAAGAGATGTTGTTGAACTAGAAAGGGGAGTGGTTTTCAAAAATGTTATAGCCTAAAATGTACTAATTTGTAATCATTTGAGAATTACTCATAATTATTCAAAAAATTTTGGCAACTTGTAATTTGTGTAAATTCTGAAGATACTCAAATTTAGCATTCAGCATTTTAATAACAAGGTATTATACAGAGGTAACAGTTAGACCCTCTTCGTAATGCGTCACCCTGATCTCTGCTGTTTGTTTTGTATATGGAACAATCAATAGTGAATGTTGTTAGACAGAAGTACCCCTCAGCGATGTCATCACTGGGTGCCAATGATTTGCAATGGAAGCTGGATAGGTTTTCTAAGGCAGTGTCTAACAGGCCAGAGAGCAGTAGAATACCCGCCAGGAGACACAATACACAAAAAAATAGGAAATTATGCTATAGCTCTCAGAAATAAATATGACCAAAATTTTTAGTGAACCTCAAAATGATACCGCAAAAGTCCAATAAGATAAGAATTAAAACATTATGGCTACTTTTTTTGAAAGGGTATTTTTTGTGCAAAAAGTATTAATCCTGTAAATAACAGAAAATTTGTTCTGATCTATAAAATAAAGGTAACTTAATAAAAAAGAAAAATACATGTCTCACCAACCTGTCACCATGACCTCCTTTTTACTAAAGACAGGTTGTAGAAGCTCATTACAGCCTTATTGCAAATCTGCCTTTCTGCTATCTCTAAGCATTTGCATTACAAAATAATTGTGTGTTATAACTTACCTTGCACCCTTACTGAATCCTCTGTGTAGACCCAGGTGTTGCCTTTGATTTTGATGCATTTCAAAAAACAACACATGGCTTATCTGTGCTGCAGACTCCTCAGCTCTTGGCCCCTACCTTTGTGCTCCTGTACAGCTTCTCTGATGCTCTGTGATGAGCAGGAGGGAGGAGCTGTACAGGAGCACAAAGGTGGGGCTTGAGAGCTGAGGACTTTGCAGCACATACAAGTCACATGTTGTTTGTTTTAAATGCATTCAAATCAAAGCCCAACCCCCAGGACTACACAGAGCATTCTGTCAGGTGCAAGGTAAGTTAAAACACACAATGATATTTTAAACCAAATGCTTAGAGAAAGCAGAAAGGCATATTTGCAATGCAGCTGTAATGGGGTCTTGTAACCTGTATTTATTGAGAATGAAAGGGTTGTTAAAGGTTTTTTTCCTGTCTACCTGTTCTACATGCTTCTCTACTGCCAGGATCCTCTACCCATAATGAGAATGGGGTCTCGTTCTCCGTAATGGATGGTCAAGCTGTCCCTATAAAATGCTGAGTGCTGAGAGATTTACTATCAGATTCATAGAAAATGAACAGAGCTGTTTCTTTCATGACCCAACTTGGTGACACCATCCAGAACATCAACTTTGAAGTTAGATGTATAAAGTCAGAGAGGCAGAGAGTTTAACATTGAAGTCCAGCTTTCCCTGCCTCTGAACACCTTCTACCATTTGATTGACATCATGTGTAGAACTTCAGGAGATCTGATCAATGACATCCCTGGATGCAGGACCATAATTACAGTGCAGGGGTGTTCCAATGCAGAAAAAGCTTGACTTCAGTGTAAACACTCCGCCTCCTTGACTTCATGAAAACATTTTACACCTCACTTCAAAGGGGATTTTCTGGATGATGCCACCACACCAGACCATGATAGAAACATCATCTAGAATCTGTTCTACTGCTTGACACCGTACTGGTAGTGGTTTATTAGGCCAATTTCTGATGACAGGTTCCCTTTAACAACTAGCATAGATGGACATATACATAAAATATGTATTCAGTTTATAATACAAGAACACATTTATTGTGGCTTGTCAAGTATAGTAAACATGTAAACTGTATATAATAAGGGTAAAGGCGACCATTTTTTCTTGCTGCCTGCACGTCGCACGCAACTTTCTAAATAGAGGCCAGTTCCTGACTGCTACTGTCATCAGCTATCAATATGGTGTTGCTGCTCTCTTCATTAGACATACAGAGACTAGCAGACATTCTTTTGTTCGCATGATTTATTTCTTTACGACAACAATCTATATCCTATTTTCAAAGCATTTGGAACCCTGAATGGGAAACACTATTTTAGCAACACGACGGAGATGTTATTTTTCAGTGTTTTGTTAAATGCACCACATAGACAAAATACTTCACAATGCTAAAATCTTAAAGCAACATGTAGGACAACAAAAGATTGATGAATACAACAAGATGACAATGAGTGGAGAGCATACTGGTACTGTATATGAATGTGCATTGTGGGTGTGAAACATTATGACAAGTGAATGACTTTCACAAATGCTTGTGATGACAGATATCTTCACTTACAATGTATTACATGTAGCAATTGCTCTTTTGAGGGACACATTAATTGACATTGCTCTTCATTGTCTGGAGCTGCACAGGTTATCACTGTTTAATGGATCTGTTGATAAAAGGGACTTTATGGAATTAACAGCTAGGGGGACATTAATCATAGTCAGTTAGACTGTTTTGAGCGTCTTTTAGCGCTAAAATCTGGCGCATCTCGTTAATTAGGCGCATTTATGCACGTAGTGGTTTTGAGTCCCTGCGCCTTATCTGACATAGTGAGTGCCTCCTATACAGATGTTTGCACGGGATCTATCACAAAAGTGCGCCTAAAAAGGCACAAAATAGGCGCAGAAAATGCACCTGCTCTGAGCAGGTGCACTTCCAAAAAACTTCCCTTTTTATTACTAAAAACATACAAATGAAGAATAACCTCTATGCAACATGGAAAATACTTCGGAGCAGTTTTAAAATGTAAAATTTCTCCAGTAACGACTTCATCATTTTCCATAGGATCATCTCTGGGAGTGATTATTGTCTTATTGTACAGATCTGAGAATATTATCAGTCTCCATTTCATGTAAATTATAATAAAAAAGGAAAAGACACATTTCAGCAAGAATTTTTTTTTTTTTTTTTACATCTCTGTCACTTTTAGTCCCTGCAGTTACATCACAATGATATTTTTTTTGTGCAGAGATGAAGCCCTGAACGTTCTGTCACATTTTCTCAGTCTCCTTTCATTATTGCTCACAAATGAGATCTAACATTTGCGCCAAATTTGGTGCAAATTTAGGCGCAAATGAATCGGACATGCGACAGTTCCAAAGTGCATTTACTAAGGCAGAACTAGATCCATCATAGATCAGGAGCCAAAAAGAAGAGCAAACCAGGCGCAAAAATAGGCGAACCTGAGACCCTCTATGATTAATGTCCCCCCTAGTGTTTTATATACTAAAATACATAAGGTTGCTATAATTTATTATTTATTGCACTATATAATATATTGTACTATATTTTGATGATGTAGAGTTCCAAATACACCGATCCACATTGTGCAACTGTAAAGTCCAAGGAAATCTAATATCAATATCAAAAATGGTAAAGCACTTATTCACAGATCCAGACACCGTAACTGTGGTAATCTTTTTATATTTGTTATCTATGGCCTCCTTCTTCTTAAAATCAACTTTTAATATTATGCTAATGCATCAGAAAGACTCTGGGGTTGTTACCAGAGCCCCTCCATGTTGCAGATTCACAGGCTATTACACTGTCTCAACCTTCCCCTTTGCTCCCTCAGCACTTAATTCTCCCTTGCCTGTTGTAATCACTTTATTGTAGCAAAGGAAGTTTTAGCACACAGTAGGAAGGGTGAAGTGTTCCTGCACAGTGTAACAGCTTGGGAAGGTACAGCATGAACGAGTTCTGGTAAAATCCCCAGAGCCCTTCTGGCTCTTTAACATACTTTAGAAGGAAGGAGGCCATGGAAAACAAATATAAGAAGATTATCACAGTCACTGTGCCTGGAACTATGAGTAAGTATCCCTGCTTTATCATGATTGATTTTGAATATTTTCAAATCTTACAATAAGAATAAGAAGTCTAATGGGACAGTTTCAGCAAAACTATATTGCATGAAAACAAATGAAATGCAGGTCAAGGCGGAACATATATCTCTCGCAGGGGGAACTTACATAAATCAGTCTTATCTGATACATATAGTAAGGATTCCAGTCACACTAAATAAAGGTGTAATGAAGAAATTCTGTTTAATTGTCTCACACAGCAATCAGTAGGTAGTGTGACGTTTCGGTCCTTATATATGTACCTTCTTCAGACGTGATAATGATGAATATGTACAAAGTAACTATTAAATCATTAAGAGAAAATAAACCATTATACAAAAGATACATACACAGATATATAATTATATACAAAGTGCCATCGATATGTGTATGCAACATAACGACATACCATATAGTGGTAGGCGAGCATTACAATATTAGGAATGCGCCCAAGGAAGGCGCTATAGATTGCTGCTCACGTCAGTTTTTTAATGGGAGTAGGACTGAAAGTTGTGATATTGTGGTGGTGTGGATGTGCTCCATGGGGGAGCGCACGGGAGGTAGTTGGTGCGTCACAGCCTTAGGTAGATTCAACAGCTGAGCGGTCAACGCTGTAACGAATCAGGTAAGTATAATAGAGAGTGAAATCGGGGAAAGTATTCTGAGTGCTGTGACTGGAATACTTACTACATGTTACAAGGGATTGAGTCCCTTTCCAGAGGACCTAATTCTGAATCCTTCTTTTAAACATTCTTTTAAATGTATCTGATACATAGACAGCAAATGTATTATTTAAATTAGAAAATGTAAGGGGGGTGGGGGGAGATAACACAAAAATGCTTGTCACAAGATAGGTATAAGTGATAATGAGGGAAGATAATGGCATTAAAGGGAACCTGTCACCAGGGACCTCATTTTCACTAAAGACAGGTTGCAGAAGCCCATCACACCTCCTGTACAGCACCTCCCTTCCCCACTGATGTCAGTTCACCAGGCTGTGACCTCTGTAAAGGAGCAGGAGGAGAAGCTATAATGGAGCACAAAGGTGGGGGCTAAGATCTGAGGAGGGTGTAATACAGACAAGTCATATGTTGTTTTTTGAAATGCATCCAAACCAAAGTCCAGCCCCTGTGACTACCCCAGGATTTTGTTAGGGTGCAAGGTAAGTTATCACTCACAATGATACTGTAATGCAAATGCTTAGAAAAGACAGAGAGGCTTATTTGCAATGCAGGTGTAATAAGCTTCTGCAACCTGTCTTTAGTTAAAATGAAGTCCCTGGTGACAGGTTCCCTTTAAGCATGGATATAGATGAGCCATTTTACTTGAAAAGGTCCAGCCGCAATCCATGGGAACCAAATTCCTTCAAATATTGAAAGGGTATCTGTACTAGTCATCTTGATTCTGGATGCTAAGGCTATGAACTGAATCAAGCGACCTGACCTTTGCCAGTTTGTCTCCCAGAATTGTGACTGCTGGGGTCACTGGTGTTGCGTAACCTAGGAGAGGGCGGATAAGGGTTTTAAAGTTGTTGCAAAGTGAGCCGACCAGGGGGAAATGCCACCAAATGTGGGCCATATCGCCTAGGGCATTAAAACTGTTGGCTACCCTTTGCTAGCGTAGTACAACAATGTCTACATCTTGACAGGGAGAGCTGGGTGCCCAAGTCTGACTCGCACTGTTCCAAGAAGCGCAACTTGATGTCAACAGGGGAGCATTAAAAATGGAGTATAAGGGGGAGATTGTCCCTCTGCCATATGGGTCATTCAAACAAATATTTTTGGGAGTCCGAAGGTCTACCTCGAGGTATAGTTCGTACAAAACATTACAGCAGAGGGGGATGAGCTCTTAAGCATTTTGAAGGCAGAAATCAATAAAATACAGCAGTTTGAGAGCCCCAAGTCCAGCTACAGTCCTGCTCCTACTAACACCATTCACAAAGGTATGGTTACTCAGTTCTTCAGGACCAAAAATACATTTTAGTGCAGCTTGTTCAAAGCAGTTTGTAAACTTCTTTTAAAACGTGTTTGTAGACTCCAATTAAAATGGCTGCTGATCCTGAGATTATTCTGATTATCATAAATGTAGCACAGAAGGGATCTTTCCTTTAAATCAGGATTAATGTGTTTCTTACACCTAGTTTTCCTCTGGATTAACATTTTTGGATATTTATGTTACTGTGCTACATCTATAGTAATGGAGAAAATTAGGCCATTGCCTAATTAGTCCTTGCAAAATTACTCACTCAGTGCTTTGAAATGTTACAGTAATATTCCTGATATGTTACTCCTGATATATAAGGAGGTATTTAGGTTTATTATTTTTGGTAAAAACATAAAATCAGTTTTTTATTCTTTTACAATGAAGACAAATCTTTGTACTAGAAACAAGACAAGGCAAAAAGTTCTGATCATTTTGAAATCCTGTCTCGAGTGCTGTGTCTCCTGAGAGTTAATTGTGCGTAATATAGAAGCTTAGCATATACCTTCATACTTACTTTGTACTTGGTCTGGGCTTATCAACTTTACAGCCACATAAACCTCTGCTCAATAGGAGGTATAGCTATCAAAGGCTGATGATATTTATCATGGAGATCATTATCAGAATGACATTATACTTCTGGTATTCAATTAATCAATCAATGAAAGAACAAGTTGTTTAAATGGATCCATATGATAACAAAATACCTTATGGATAAGTCAGAGGTATAGAAAAGCAAAGGATAGGTAGATTTGCACTAATTTGAAAGAAAATCTACCATCAGAATCCATCATGATAAACCAGGGGCACTTACTCATAGATCCAGACACCATGACCGTGGTAATCTTCTTATACATTTGTAATCCATGATATACTTCATTTTAAAATTATGATAATGAGCCAGAAGGGCTCCTGGGGTGTTGCAAGAGCCCCTCTGTGCTGCAGATTTACAGGCTGTTATACTGTGTAGGAGCACTTCCTTTCTCCCACTGTGTGCTGAAACTTCTTCTGCTGCCAAGAGATTACATCAGGCAGAGGGAGGGGGAAGTGTTGAGGGAGCAGGGGGAAAGGGGGAGACGCTGTAACATCCTGTGGATCTGCTGCACAAAGAGACACTGGGAATCGTTCCAGTAGGCCTTCAGGCTAGAAGGAAAGAGATAGCAAATATAAGAAGATTACCACAGTCATAGTGCCTGGATCTATGAGTAAGTGTCCCTAGTTCTATTAAGACAGTAGAAAGCTACATAGATAGATAAATAGACTGACAGAATGAAAGAAATATTTATTAAGACCAGATTGTTCCATTATACAGGATTTTTTTTTACCGTTCAAAATCTATAACTTTCTTATTTTCCCATCAGCTGTATGAGGACTTGTATTTTGCAAGACTTTTTAAATTTTGTGATTGTAAATGGCATAAACTGTACACGATTTCATCGATTTACTTTTTTTCATTATTTAAGGGGTTAATAGACTAAAAGTTAAATTTTTCTTACATGTTACATTTTGTACACTTTACCATGAGCTACTAATAACAGTTCCCTCCTTTTTCTTCATCTATCACTTCCTCCACAAGCTTTCTTAAGATCCTGGTTCCAAAATACAATCCCCAACATACAATTATACAATAATAAACCAATCAGAGCTCAGCTGTTATTTTCCCACATCAGTTTATACAATGTTAGCTGAGCTCTTATTGGTTGCCATGAGCAACTGCAACAGTTTTGCTCAGATAAATGAGGTCCAATATGTTTCTGTTGAATAACTATGTGGTACAATGAATTGATCCACTTGGCAATGGCTCGTCATCGGCTCCCTCACAGGCAATTCTATTACTGGAAGGTCTGTTATATCTGGAATAAACTCCATTACTAGCAACTTATCACATTACATCACCTTTCATCTCCAATAATTTATTGTACAACTTCCATCCCATGTGTAGGATTCCTTGCAGCTCATTAAGGAACTCGGCATTTTGAATAACACTAACTTATAATGCTACAACGTCTTCTGTAAGTGCAGACGTGTCAACACTGTATTCCAATATTTCACGCACACAAGCTTTGGCATCGGTGGGATATCAACTGGATACAAATCATCTAATAACGACTTCAAAAAAATAATTGCTCCTGTAAAGTGCCAGATTCCTACGAGAACAAAATATTTCATTATTTAAGACAAATCAAAGGTGCCCGATGAAGACCCTATTTACACCTTTATGAGGCATTTGGATATTTGCCCGTCATCTTCTATAAACAGTAAATTACCAATGTGTTTTTGTCCAGAATGGAGATGCCGCCTCAGCCATCCAGAACACCTCATGATTAAATAACAACCCCCATTCTCATTACCACATTGGGGCACAATTACTTATCCTTCCCGTTGACGCCACCAATCCGGAATGTCAGACGAGGATTCGGAGCTGCCACGTTTCACTAAGATGGCGTGTCCATTTTCCTGCATGTGTCGCTTCCCCCGCTGTGGTCTGCCGGAGTTTACCTTCTTTTCATTTTTAAATTCCGCAGTCTGTCCGAATGAGTCAGGTTGTCCAACGGCCACGCCCCCGATTTGTGCCGCATGAAAGCCGGCGCGGATGCGCCACAATCCGATCATGTGCGCCAAAAAACTGGGGCAATTCAGGGCAAAAAGGAAAAATTTGGGAAACCTGACGAAAATGCGTCCGAAGGACTCTTAGTACAGTAAATGTGCCCCATTGAGTTTTAGAATCAGAAAGGAATTTTACCTAGAAGTACTTACTTGAAGACCATATATCGCAATATATTTTTGGAACTTTACAATGGGTCACTTTAGCCCATGGCTTGAAAACATACTGTACAGTCAAATGGGACCTCAAAATGTTAACATGTGCCCACCTTAAACCAACTGGTCTGAACTTTGAGAAAGAGTTTGGTGCGGTAACTGAACTTGACCCCGAACTCCCTGAAATGAATACAGGCCCAACCTTCAAAGGGTAAAGAACTGCAAAATGGTGGTAATAACGGCGAAATTGCCCTGCCAAAACTTGGTTAGAGAAAATACTAAAAATAATAACAGAAAATTAATAAAATAAATAAATAAATGAATACAAAAATAGGCTAAAACTAAATAAAAAGCTGTTACTGCACCATAAGATGCTATGGTTATTCAGACACAGCTATTCTCATTGCGCTATAAGATGCTATCACAGGGAAAGCAGAATAAGACCATTTGATATTAGTCAGTGACTGTGTATGAGACCATTTGAAGTAAGACATTCAGTGACTGCAGTATGAGACCATTTAACGTTAGACACGCAGTGACTGTGTATAAGACTGTTTGAGATTGGACACGTAGTGACTGCGGCATGACCATGTTTGACATTAGACACACAATGACTGCAGTATGAGACCATTTGAGATTAGACAGTAAGTGACATTGGTACGAGACCTTTTGAAATTAGACATACAGTCACTGCCCATGCTCTGTAGTTCAGTATCAGTATACAGATGCAGTTCCTCACACTGCCCTTAAAAGGGCAATTATTAAATATTTTGTGGTCCCTGCCTGTGTTCCCAAGCAGATTGTGTCACAAAAACTGTCCCCTTTTGATAACAACTTTCTGGCTTACGGCCAGCATTCCAAAAACACATTGGGGCAGATTTACTTACCCGGTCCTGTCGCGATCCAGCGGGGCTTTCTCCGACGAGGATTCGGGTCTTCCAGCGATTCACTAAGGTTGTGCGGCCGAGGTCCACCAAGTGTCGCTGCTACGCCGAGGTCCGCCGAGGTCCACCAGAGTTCACCATCCTATTCCTGGTGCATGTAAGTGCGTGTCAAGCGACACATTTTTTAAAAAAAATACCACGTTTTTTCCGAATCCGTTGGGATTTCTGATGGCCACACCCCCCAATTTCCGTCACATGCAACACGGACGCCACAGTCCGATTGTGTGCGGCAAAAACCCGGGACAATTCGGCGTAAAAAAGGTAATTTTCGGGAAACCCGACGAAAAAGAGCGATTCGGGTCCTTAGTAAATTAGCCCCATTCTTTCTCATTTGTAATATGGTCTACATTATCTACCTACTACAATGACCTTGCAACCTCCAGTTTGTGGGCTGTACAAGGCAACAGCTCCACAAGTGTGTAGCCACCAATCTAATGTGTCCAAGAGATTTCCTAAACATAGTGGGGCAGATTTACTTACCCGGTCCGTTCGTGATCCAGCGGCGCGTTGTCTGCGCCTCCGCCGTCCACCAGGTGGCGCTGCTGCGCTGAAAAGCATCTGGAGTTCACCGGGCTGGACCAAGTGAAGGTAAGCGTGTCCCAAGCGACACATTTCTTTTTTTAAATGCGGCGGTTTTTCCGAATCCGTCAGGTTTTTTCGCTCGGCCACGCCCCCCGATGTCTGTCGCATGCATGCTGGCGCCGATGCGACACAATCCGATCGTGTGGGCCGAAATCCCGGGGCAATACAGGGGAAATCGGCGCAAATCGGAAATATTCGGGTAACACGTCGGGAAAGCGCGAATCGGGCCCTTAGTAAATGACCCCCAGTGTATCTTGCTATTTTGATTTCAAACATGACTTTACATACTCATGATCCCCTCAATTGAGCAGATCACTCCCTCCATGCACGACATGTACCAGAGTTACACAAATGGGACTATTATTAGATTTATAGACTTACAATCGTAGGACACAACTGCCAAAATGGGGTTGCCCCTTGTTATTGCAAATAATTGAACAATAGCAATGGAAAATTCATTTTTATTATATAATGAACAGCAGTACCATATAGCTATTTATTTGCCAAATGGAGAAAAAACTAGGTCTGGACAATAGAAAGCCACCACTATGTTTAATTGTTCTGAAAATCACTGATGTTCCTGCATCACACAATAACTATAATTATAGATGTTTCTATGCCAACGAATAAATAACTCAAGGTAACAAACAATTCTGAAAAGCAAATGGTGTAACTAGGAGAGGCTGGGCCCCATAGCAGGTTTCTGAATGGGGCCCTACTTATACAAATACACATATTTGAGATTAACTTGTGAGTCACAATCACACATAGTATATAAGCAATCTATATTCATATACATACACAGATGTTTCAGTACTATATACAAGCATGCATTATATAAACAGTCATACAGCATATACACATCATATATACATGGCCATATAGCAAATATACACATACATACAATACCATATACAGACCTCTAGCATATACACACACATACAGTATATGCACTGCAAACATACTTACTGCATATACACTCCATCACCACAAATTTGGGGGTCACCTGACATTGTAGGTCCCATAGCAGCTGCTATAGTTGCTACTCCCGTAGTGACGCCCCGGGCCCCCTGCTGTGAAGTTACTAGGATTTATTAAAGATGTGGGTAATAACAGGAAGTAAATTAATAGTTTCTCATCCATCTAAGCAGGACTTTAAGGAAATCTACCTTTCTGTTATAGCTGTATCTAACCTTAATGCTTCTGGGTAGCTCCCTGAATACAGCTATTAGGAGTGAATAGCGAATATGGGTGCTATTATATCTATTGGGATTGAATACATCTATCAGAAGCTTTGCTTCTGCACTATAGTTAAAATGTACTTTCATCTTTATTTAAATGAAGCACTTCAAAAGACATCACCAAAACCCATCCAGAGCCTGGAATGGCTCTGGTGACGCCCCCTGAAGCACTTGTACTTCATTTAAGTAAAGATAATAGTTAATTTTTATCTAAAGTACAGGAACAGTTCTTAAAGTAAACAGAGTTCTTAAAGTAAACCTACCACTATGGATCTACCTATTAAGGTAGATCCAGTGGTAGGTGCATCTAACCTATATAAGGATAGCCCTTTTTAGGGCTAATCCTTTACTCCCCTCAACTTTTCTAATCTTTAATCAGGGTAATATGCAAATTCTTTAAAGAGGCTACTGAGGCATGGAGTAGCCAGAGCTGAGGCTACACGGCGTGGATAGTCCACACCCCAGTAGCCTCTTTGATCCTCCTACCAAGACATCTTCAGCTGTAGCTGCACACACTCGTCCGCAAAGCCAGAGTTCTGCGCATGCGCAAAACAAAGGCTGGTGGCTGCACGATCTCGGCTCCAAAGTTGGAGCTAGTGCGCATGCGCAGAAGGGGAGTAAAGGATTGGCCCTAAAAAGGTCCTTAATAGGTAGATCCGTAGTGGTAGGTTTCCTTTAAAACTTATATCTGTATTCAGCTGGCTTCCATCTCTCCTCTCCTTATGGCATCCACATTTCCCTCTGTTTATGGAGGTGTAGAGTGTGGGCTTAGACAGATGCCAATGACCATATAACAACACTGTAGTGTACGACACAGTGGTGGACAGAAACCTAGGCAAAATGCAGGAGAGGTAAGAAGCCAGAACAGAATAAAGAACATACAAAATTATTTAGCTTGAGGAAAGTATTTAAATACAAAAAATTAGTTTGGAACACCACTAATTGTAGGCGAAAGTATGAACTGAATGAAGGCAGCTTGTCCTGTCCCTGCTTACTTTGGGCAAATACTTGCAAATCACCAATCAAAGAAATCAAGAAAAAGTTAAAAAAATCAGACGATGCTCTTTCAGCATCTGTGTGCACAGGTGCTTCTGTTACACAATGTAGATATCTAAACTCTGTGTGACTTTCCGCTTCCATCCTTTGTGAAGGACTGGAAAAGACGTTAAGGTCTGAAGCATGGATATAGCAACATCTGTGAGAACCTCTAGAGATCATCCCCCGAAATACAGATCCCCTGCCATCATAGTGATCAGAATGGAAAATAAATACTTGAGTATAAGCCGACCTGAGAATGAGCCAAGGCACCTAATTGTTCCACAAATGATTAATCAAAAATATAAATTTTATTCACATATGCAAAAATAAACATCAATACGGTCACCACGACATAAAATCAACCCATAAAAACATCCCAAAAAACACAGAAGTATATCGCTGGTCCTAGTATTGGAGAGACACAGTGTAATCTGAACTGTAATGGGCACACATGCCTTGGTATAAAATGAAAAATAAGGTGCTAGTGCATAGCTCTATATAATAAATCACATCATAACTACCTCGATACAGATAGTAAGGAACAAATCATAAGACAAAAGAAAAAAGTGCTCAGTGCATCATTATATACATACTACAATTTCATCATATATAAGTGAAAGACAAGCCAAATACCACAGAAATGTTTCATGTCCCAGTAATGAAATGCCCAGCAGCCTCCCCCCAGTAATAAAATGCCTCCCTCTGTAATGTAATGCCCAGCTGCCTCCCCCAGTAATGAAATGCCCAGCAGCCTCCCCCAGTAATAAAATGTCCAGCTGCCTCCCTCTGTATTGTAATGCACAGCTGCCTCCCCCAGTAATGTAATGCCCAGCTGCCTCCCCCCAGTCATAAAATGTCCAGCTGCCTCCCTCTGTATTGTAATGCACAGCTGCCTCCCCCTGTAATGTAATGCCCAGCTGCCTCCCCCAGTAATGTAATGCCCAGTAGCCTCCCACAGTAATGTAAAGGCCAGCAACCTCCCCCAGTCATGAAATGCCATGCAGCCTTCCCTAGTAATTAAATGCCCAGCAGAAATGTCCAGGAGCTCTGCCCGCACACATACCGTATATACTCGAGTATAAGCTGACCCGAGTATAAGCCGAGACCCCTAATTTTACCATAAAAAACTGGGAAAACCTATTGACTCGAGTATAAGCCGAGGGTGGGAAATGCATTGGTCACAGACCCCCCCAGTATGTAGCCAGCCTGCCCCCAGTAGTATACAGTCTGCCCCCAGTAGTATACAGCCAGTCCCCAGTAGTATACAGCCAGTCCCCAGTAGTATACAGCCTGCCCCCAGTAGTATACAGCCAGTCCCCAGTAGTATACAACCTGCCCCCAGTAGTATACAGCACTACCCCCAGTAGTATACAGCACAGCCCCCAGTAGTATACAGCTTGCCCACAGTAATATACAGCCTGCCCAGCATTAAAAAAAAAAAAAACTTATATACTCACCCTCCGGTGGCCCCGCGGGGGTGCTCCCCCGATGTCCGTGCGGGTCCTCTTCTGGCTTCCGCGCCCGTCTTCTTTATTCTCTAACTTAGTGCTGGGCACCGCCATTGTTCTCCCCTGGACGGCGCCTAGTATGATGCGCCGCTGCTGACGTCATACTAGGCGCCGCCTGGGAGAAAAACATGGCGGCACCCAGCACAGAGTTAGAGAAGACAGAAGACGGGAGCGGAAGCCAGAAGAGGACCCATGCAGACATCGGGGGAGCAGCGCTGCACGTTGGGGCCACCGCTGGGTGAGTATATAAGTTTATTATTTTTTAAATATTTTTTAAGTATATGTATGTGGTGTATTGACTCGTGTATAAGCCGAGGGGATGTTTTTCAGCACATTGTGCTGAAAAACTCGGCTTATACACGAGTATATATGGTACTATGAAGCGGTGGGGTTGTCGTAGCTGATATCATAGTGTGCGCTATGTACAGAGAGCATGGACACGTCTCTTCCCGCTCTGTTATGAGTGAAGAGGAGCATTGGGGAGTATCCAAAAGCATCGGAACGTGAGAAGGTTTTTTTTTTTTTTTTTTAATACACTCATTTACAGGCGGTCCCCTATTTAAGGACACCCGACTTACAGACAACCCATAGTTACAGACGGACCCCTCTGCCCACTGTGACCTCTGGTGAAGCTCTCTGGATGTTACTATAGTCCCAGGCTGCAATGATCAGCTGTAAGGTGTCTGTAATGAAGTTTTATTGATAATTCTTGGTCCAATTACAGCAAAAATTTTGAAACTCCAATTGTCACTGGGGCAAAAGAAAAAAAATTGTCTAGAACTTCAATTATAAAATATACAGTTTCGACTTACATACAAATTCAACTTAAGAACAAACCTCCGGACCCTATCTTGTATGTAACCCGGGGACTGCCTGTATAAGCGAGTTGGGTTTTTTCAGCTGAAAAACTTGGCTTATACATGGGTATAACATAGTTACACTTATATTTATAGTTATGTATGTATTTAATAAAGACATTTTTTAGTTAAGTTCTCTAAGTTGGCTGAACTTTTTTGGTAGGTGTGAGTTTCAATATGGTCAGTTAGAATGGATTAAACTAGGATGAGGAGATCATTTCATACAATATGATCAATAATTTATTGTGTTCCTCACGCCCCCCGATGTCCGTCACGTGCATCGCCGATGCGCCACAATCCAATCGCGTGCGCCAAAATCCCGGGGCAATACAGGTGAAATCGCCGCAAATCGAAAATATTCGGGTAACACGTTGGGAAAACGCGAATCGGGCCCTTAGTAAATGACCCCCTGTCTGTCCACTGACTGATGTTGTAATAATGTAACTTCAATCTTACGACTAAAGATTTGTATAACAATTGATATATTTGAGTTACAATTATGTAATATATCTTGATGTACATTAAAAGCTGCAAATATAAATAACCATAATAATGGAATAATACTAGGTCACAACTCCCAGAATAATGGTTCATTACTCATTGTATGATCCAAATGTATAATATTAATCATCCATTAAACAGACGAAAATCATAAAAATTCTAAGCCCAATATACAATCGAAATATATTTGTTTGAAATGTATCACCCTTCATTAATATGAATTACACACATCTTTAATATAACACGGATACATCTTCTGCAAAAGATGAACTTGTCAGATGTTCTCGTCCTCGGCTGCTGAGTGATGTCCAGAAATATTCCATTATTTATTATTCCTGTGTCAACAAAGTAGATTATTAGAATTTTTTTTCATCTGATTTCATTTGCAGATGGAGGGAACCTGTCAGACCTGCGAAATGAAATTCGTTTTTTTTTCGCTGTATTTCTGCCTCTAAGTGCACTAATAAATATGGCATTTGTGTGAGGAGCTAGAATAAACATGTTGCATAAATGACAGAAAAGGCACAATGAGGATGATTCATGATAACCTGTGGAGATGAGTCTCACGGCATATTAATGTACGGCAGCATGCAGATATGACACTATCTTCATTAGACATCTGAAAATAAAGAGATGGTTATGTGTGGATACAGAATAATGCAGCAGCGACCAGACAGGGAGTTATCTTCTGTTATTTTCTACCTGTGCATGCAATCGCTTTTCCCACGGAACTTCCACGTAGCCGGATGGGGGTGTTGATGCTATGGTATTTGGCTAAACAAACGAATGAGGATGATGACTGCTATAACATATACTGGTGGAACTGCTCAGATTTTCTGTAGTTATTATTTAACTCCTTAAGAATCCTGCTCATCACAAGATGAATCTTTTACATTTTATTTCCCGGCATTGACTGCTTTTTATTCTCTTTGATTGCATTGCCATGTAAGTCTGTTAAAAATGCTTTACGTTTCACATGCACATAAATAAACAATAGACCGATAACTTGCATCTTATAATCAAATATTTAATAGAAGTTAAAAAAATAAATCACAAAAAAAAGCATTTAAAGGGCATCTACCAACAGGATGAAAGATTGTATGCAAATGACATTAACACCTATGGAGCCTGAAGCCCCTCAGGCTCATTTGCATACAGTCTTTCATCCTGGTGGTAGAAGCCCTTTAAACAAAATCTACCATCAAAATCAAGCATGGATAAAGCAGGGACACTACTCGTAGATCAAGGTACTGTGACTGGTAATCCTCTCATATTTGTTATCCATTGCCTCCTTTCTTCTAAAATCAACCTTTAAAATTATGTTAATGATTCTAAAGGGCTCCTAAAGCTGTTACCAGAACCCCTCCGTGCTGTAGCAGGCTTTTGCCCTGTGCAAGGAGCACTTCCCCCTACTGAAGTCAGGTTACATCAGGTAGAAGGAGGTGGAGCACGGGGGAGACAGTGTAACAGCATAAGTTTGAAAGTTGCCTTTAGATAACCATAAATAATAAATATAAGAAGATTACCACAGTCACAGTGCCAGGATCTATGAGTAAGTGTCCCTGGTTTATCGTGCTTAGTTTTAATGATAGATTTCCTTTAAAGTGGCTTTCTAGGAAAATTATGTGGATAATCTATAAATTGGATAGGTCATCAATATAAGATCAAGGGAGGTCCAATATTCAGCACCCCAGCTGACTCTGGAAGTCCCAGCAGCATATTATCATAGAAAAGAAAGTCAACCTATATTTTCTTTTCAGTGGCCAATGTCACGAACTGCAGTGAATGGAAGCACTTAAAGTCAATGGAAGCTTTGCTGTTGTTCCCAATGTAAGCCACTTCACAGAGAATGGATTCTGCTCTTTGTGTACCAGGAACAGCTGAATCTGTATATGGCGGTCACAAGTACCACACGATCCTTGTCTCAGATCGCGAGCACACCCGTGCCCTCTTGTGTGGCGCTGCCCCGTCCCCAGGCCCGCACTTACCTCTGCACGGTCTGGCTCCATCCCCAACCAGGCTGCACATGTGTCCCCGCTCCCTACGCTTTCCAAGATTTAAGGGCCAGCATCGTGGTGCGCCGGTCGAATCTGGCTCTGCTATATAATCCGGCTTCCATCATTCCCCGTCGGATCTTCAAGCCATCCCCACTGAAGTGAAAGCTCTCCTGCGTTCCAGTTTTCTCGTGTCCCCAGAATGTTCCCGTGTTAAGTGTTCCGTGTCTGTATCCCTGCTGTAAGGGATTAGCTCCGGGGATCGTCGTCTCCTAAGCAGACGACCAGCACACACAGGGAATACACACAATGTGAGTAAGGTTAAAACTGGCCTCAGCCAGCTTTATTTGGCAGTACACAAACTCAAAACATAAAATAATACCTAAGCCTCTCCGGCACTAACTAAACATCGAGGTTCCCTACCTCACCAGGTGCTGGCCTACTGCCAGCCACCCCAAAAACACAGTAACAGTTTACTGCCACCGCTCCACAGGCCTTTGCCGTAGCCTGTCTCTTCCCCAGGGTGGAGCCCAGTGTGAAGTCTGCCCCATCTATTAGTGCAGCCCCTCCAGCTGAAAACTAATCAACTTAATTAGACAGACCCAACTTTTCCAGGTCTGTCTTCTACTCAGCTTTTCATAAGGCAAAATGCACATTTTATGCCCAAAAGCTTCTCTAGTGGCAGCCACCCTGCCACATATCCTCCCCCTGTGATCAAGGCCGTAGGCCTGATCAATAAGCTTAATTCTCCCTCCGGGGTCAAAGCTCCTATATTGGGGTCTAATCCCTACGGTTCCTAGAAGCACTGTAGAGACCCTACTATCTACTACATCTTCTATACCTGGAAAATGACAGCTTTTTTCCTTAACTGCAGGAGACACAGACAGCTCAAAATTAGTCCCAGCATCTCTTCCTTCACACAACTGATAATCTTCAATCATGTCTCTATTAACAATGATAGATTTTCTTCTCCTCTTTCTCTTGCCTTTTACTGGAGACTCCACATACCCCTCAGGGCTTGGCATGGTTAGGCCCCATCTCTTCATCACCTTGTGGATGCCGTCACACCGGTTACCATCCACTGAGGCATATGCACTGTGCTTTTTCCCCTTAGCATTGCACACGACACGCACGGGTTTGCCCGTTTTCCAGTCTTCAGCTTCGGCACCTTCTTTGGCATTGAAGGGGGCATTACCGTTCAGAACCAGGGCACATGACGCTTCAGTTTATTGATGCTTCTTCTGGCCTTGTTCACACACGAACTCAGTACATCAATCTCCTCAGAAGCCTCAGGTGTATCAGATGTCTGGTCTCCCCCTGACATTTCCTGAACACTGATGTGAGACTCCTCCACAGGTGACTGACACAGGCTATCCTCACCTCCTGCAGGTTCTGAGCGAGTAGCTGCTTCTCTAGGGCTCTGTTCACACTCACTGTTTGTGTAACTCTGGGCTGAAGGGAAACCACTAACAATCAGGATCTCATTATCTTCACCTGCCCTTGCTATGGCGGTATCCCTATCTGAACTGCCATTAGCTACATTACACATCTCAGGCTCGCTACCTGTGTCATTACAACTCACAACCTCTAGGGGCACCTCTGAGCTAACTCTCTCAGTATCTAGGGCTGCACCTAGTTCACACTCTGCATAATTCTGAACAGACATTGTAACGCTATCAGATGTTATCGGCATTGCAGAATTGTCACATGTTACAGGTAGTGTCATATAATCACAGTTAACACTATAATCACAGGTTAGAGGCAGATTATGCACAACATTACACTTTTCTGGTTTAACTTCAGAAATTAAGGCATCACAAATATTATCATCATCACATAGTCCATCAGACTTTATCAGTCTCAGTGGCAGAGTCTCCTTCTGTGGGATCAAGACCCCTTGGTCACAGTTCAGACTGCAACCTGTTGAGACTCCACCCACCAACACCTCAGGTCGCTGAGACTTCTCCAGATCGTCCTTTGGGGAGATTGGGACTGTACCCGATGTCAGAGGGGTCTCCCAGGAAAAGCGGCTATTCCCACCACTTGGAATACTTTCCCACAAGTCCCAGAAAAAAGGGAAGTTTTTCCCCAGGATGAACTCCACCTCCAGATCTGCACAAATCTCCAGCTTATGTGTCACAATCGCAATATCACTTTCAAAGTCAATCCAGACAGTCTTACCCTTCCCTGGCTGGTACTTCAGGAACAATAAGATGTCCGGTTTAACTCTGGAGACATCCTGAGAACAGTCCAGTTCCACCATCAGCGGGATTCCACCCACTATCATCTCACAGGTCCTGACTGGCAACTTCTCTGGTCTCCTGACCAGAGGACAATGAGGTGCACTGACCTCACATGGCACAGCCGTATGCTGTCGCCGTTGGTTGCCCCTAGCAACCACATCTTTGCGCTGCTGCATACACGCTGCAACACGTGGCCACTTGGCCGCAGGACATTCCGCCACACACCGGTTCATCCGTAGACATCTGCAAGGCTGCTCCCGTCGGTTGCCCCCGGCAACGGCACATAGCAACCTCTCCTCAGGAACTGCAGACCGATCACAGACATCCCGTACCATCGGCTGGGATCCGCTCGGCTTGGCATTTGGGGTCTCCATAACCCGAATGGCTTCTGGCATTCCAAGGTCCTCCCACATCATCTGCCGCCAGCGTCTCTGGAACTCATCCATCGGACCCATGGCGATTACTCCCACAGCAAACAAGCAGTTTCTGTATATCTCCCACACCAAGACAAATCTTCCCGTGACCACAGTGCCTCCAGCAGCAGGAACAACAGACTCTCACATGTGGCTACTGGCCCTTTAAATCTCGCTGTGTGTGCTGATTTCCATGCCATAGCATACCGCCACCATATGTAAGGGATTAGCTCCGGGGATCGTCGTCTCCTAAGCAGACGACCAGCACACACAGGGAATACACACAATGTGAGTAAGGTTAAAACTGGCCTCAGCCAGCTTTATTTGGCAGTACACAAACTCAAAACATAAAATAATACCCAAGCCTCTCCGGCACTAACTAAACATCGAGGTTCCCTACCTCACCAGGTGCTGGCCTACTGCCAGCCACCCCAAAAACACAGCAACAGTTCACTGCCACCGCTCCACAGGCCTTTGCCGTAGCCTGTCTCTTCCCCAGGGTGGAGCACAGTGTGAAGTCTGCCCCATGTATTAGTGCAGCCCCTCCAGCTGAAAACTAATCAACTTAATTAGACAGACCCAACTTTTCCAGGTCTGTCTTCTACTCAGCTTTTCATAAGGCAAAATGCACATTTTATGCCCAAAAGCTTCTCTAGTGGCAGCCACCCTGCCACACTGCGTTCCAGTATCCTGCTCCTGAGTTCCCAGTTCTGTGTTCCAGTCCGTTACTGCATTCCTTTTCCATGTGCCAGCTTCTGTTTTCCTGCCGTGAGTTCCAGTGTCTCCTTCGCTGCTGTTCTCCCTCTGTCACCCCGGGTTCGGACTGTGTCCTGCTATTCTACCTTGGCCACCACTGCGGGCTAGTCACACCTGTGGAACGATCATCCCGCTTTGCGGCAGGCTCTGGTGAAGACCAGGTGACACTTTGACTCCGGTCCCTGGTGTCGGCTAGTACCACCTCCCGTGGTGGTCCAGAGGGTCCACAGACCCAGAACCCTGATCTGATATTGATGAATTATTCTACAGATGGTTCATCAATCTGACAAAGGTTCTGAAAAAAATTATTTTCAAAAAATATTTTATTTCAAAAAAATAAAATTTTTGTTTTACAGCTTTATAATTTGAACTCCTATGTCTCTATGCGCTGTCTGCAATAGCACTGATAACATCATAGGGATCCACACTCTTTTATTTACGTTCTTTGATCTCAACCTTTATATGTACTGACTCTTCCAGCACAATCACCATGACCAGAATACTTGTCATGGTAAGGGATCCGACTCCCTCCTACGCTATGACAAACATCCCTGTCATGGCATGACAAGAGGCTTATTACACCAGCAGACATTATAAGTACAAAATTGTAAAAAAGATAATCTAGGCAGAGGGAGCATAGTACAGGTAACAACACAGAAGACATGAGTGTACATTGAGGTGTGAGGAAATAAACTGGTAAAAGGATAGTAAAACCCTATGCTAGAAGCAACTCATTAGGACAAGTACCACAGTGCTACAAAGCAGTGATGAATGTAAAGGGGGTTTCACAGCCACAAACGCATGCCTACATATGGACATGATCATGCTTGGTAAGTTTACTGAACTGTACTCAAAAAAATCAATACAATGCCTTATGCAAAGACCATAAAGGTACATCAGAGTCCGGTACAGGTGTCCCGTAATAGAAATCATAGAGCTCCATAGCAAATGATAGGCTTTGGGCTTCACACCACATAAAAAAAAATTTGGTTGCCATACATAAACACATTACTCCCACATATACAGGAGCTGCCTGAACTGTCCAGACAGGACTAATCAACCTGAGCTGGATACACAGCAGCAATTGATTACTTATGCCTGTCTGGGACTACACAGTGTATACAGTGTTCTCTGAAGCAGTGCATAATCAGGGTAAGAGGAGAAGCAGCCACTGGAGCAACAGAGCCTCAATATCATTATTTTGTAATTGTTTTTTCAGCAAAACCACTCAGTTCAGGGATTAAATAAGATATGTTTCTGCATCAGTGTAGCTATAGCATTCTCAAGGTATGTTTGGTTTACAATGCATAAAAACAAATGATAGATTTCCTTTACGATACTGTACATTGCCCCATGATTAATTTATATGCATGGCCTAAACACAGTGTCCCCTTGAATGTGGTCAAAAAATAATAAAACCTGCTTGCTTCACTTGTGTTATAGAAAAAGGAAATCTATTATCAAAACCAGTCATCATAAACCAGGGACACTTACTCATAGAACCTGGCAATGTGACTGTAGCAATCGTCTTATATTTGTTATCCATGGCCTCCTTTCTCCTAAAATCAACTTTTACAATTATGTCAATGAACCTGCCCCCCTGCTCTCTCAGCACCCCCCACTAGCTCTGTCTGATGGAATCTCACAGCATCAGTGAAAGTTTCAGCACACAGTGGGAGGGAGAGATGCTCCTTGCACAGACTCTGGAAACACCCCCCAAGACTCTTCCGTCTCATAAACATAATTTTAAAAGTTGATTTTAGAAGGAAAACTTTTAAAATTTAAACTTGTATTACCAACCAAATTTATCCTATTTAGGATAAAAAAAGGCTTTTTTCATTGGCTATTGTAAATATGTAAAAATGTTCTGATGTTCTGAAAAAAGTTAAATTTTTAAATTACTATAGAAAAATAAAAAACTAGGTGCAGAACAACGACCGAATAGAAATACATAAGATCATAGTGGAAAGATGTTCCTTTGTTGAGAATCAAAGGAAATCTACCACCGGGACCTCTGGCAGGATCTGTTCTTCTTTTAGCTTCTAATGCCCTTGTTTTTAAAAAAGAAGGCTTTAAAAATATGCAAATGAGCCTGGGCTCCATGGCTGTTAATTGAACCTAGAGTCCCTGAGACACATTTGCATAATTGTTTTAAAATTGATTTCTAAAAACAATTATTGCATAAGAAGCTGAAAGAAAAAGTAGACTCTGCCGGAAGGGGCACACACAAGCATGTAAGTGTGCTTGGTATACAGTCCTATAAGTATTTTTCACATTTTTCTGTTGTTGTGTCCAACAAAAACAAAAACTTTCATATTCTCTTGTGAAAAAATGAAATAGTTCTAACATGCATAATGTATAAATTTAAAAAAAAAACAATGAAAAGAATCAAAGTAGTATCATAAATTACGTAAAATATTGAGTAAATATCAGTTCACAGAGGAATTTACAATTGAATATTGTTGTGTTGACTCAGTTTGTGTTGACTTTTGTTTGCCAAATTTTTCTACCACTTTTGCAAATAGAGTCGGTGTGATGAGTGATGAGCCCATGGTGTTCTCTTACCTTGGAAATTGATTGCTTTATTATTCAGCCACAAGTGTATTATATTAGTTTCTCTGTTATTGTCTTGTCAGCTCCTCTCCCTGACATTACACACAGTTATGAGGTAGATATGGCTAACAGCGATGAGAATTATTAAAACATTGGGATCTGCTTATTGTCAAGTAGAGATTGTCCAAAGAAGAGCACCCCTTCAATAACAGTTGCAATTATTAATAAATATTATATTAAATTTTATTAATAAATATATAAAATGTATCTTTAGTCTTGAATCTTGTGCCTGCCCTTTTTTCAGAGTGGTATTGGGCATCTGAGTTTGATTTTTGTGACTGTTAAAAAAATTCACTAAAAAGTCAAAAATTCTTGAGCAACCCATTCTAATTTTTTTTTTTTGCCATCATCATCAATCATCATTATCATCATCTGGATTCTAAAGATAAATCAGATGCAGAACATTGAAAAACTCGGTCCTAGTAAACTTTGCTGGGAAGGTGCAAAAGTAAAACATTTTTGAGCAAATCTACCCCAAAAAGTTGCAAATATAAACATCAATTGCAAGAGAGGATGTGTATAAAGGACAAAAATACTTTATTTAAATACATATACAGATAAAAACACTTAAACACCAAAAAAATCTGCACACAAATCAACAAACCCACTATCAGGAAATGGTAAGATGACAAAATGTACAGAGTAATGTTTGCATATGACTCTAACATGTCAAAAGTGTATTATAATCTACTAGCATTCCAATGATGCAAAAATCAAAGTCTAACAAATATGTAACAAGGAGGAGGTGAGTACAGCATTGTTTTTTTTATAAATCCCTCCCCAAAATTTTAAAAACCCGGACAACCCCTTTAAGATAAAGCTTGAATGCTTTATTGCAAATGGTAGTCATGATTAAGATATTTTATTGAAATGCGTAGGCCCTGCCTGCCTTTTGCTCTTCCATGCTGGATTCATTGTTGTATATTTTTAATCCATTTCCAATAAAACTTTCAAGTTTTATCTTAAGAATTTGGTGTACTTCATAGTCTGTACTGTAGCTCCCCAGGAGAAGAGCGTTACTAACAACCCTAAGCATCTCCAGTGTGACGGGTTGTGGACCCACTGTGCTATCCAACTGGTTTGACTTTGGGCCACACACTAAAGGCGTAATCCTGAAATTCTCTAGGTTTTAAAGTTTCATCCCTATACAGGGTTCTAGACTTTTCTGCGGAGGGATTACATAGCAGCTGGCCTAGTGGGCACTGAGACCATGGTGCATGGAGGGATGAGGGATAAGGCAAACTAATAATCAGTAACAGTCCAATAGCCAGGGAAGGCAGCAAAGCAGCAGAATCCAATTGTCCAGCCAGAGGTCGGATAAGGATCAGAATAATGATAAGCAGAGGTCTTCAACTGAGCAGAATACGGATACAGAAAGGGAGTCAGGAAACAAAGCTGGGGTTTAACACAGCAGAATGGCATGCCTTTTCTTGGATCAAAGAACGACAATTCTCAGGCAGTGGGGGGAGGGGGTTTTTATCACCAAAGGTGTGCACTAACTGGTGGGGGACAGGTTAGCTGTAGGTATGCTGGACCTTTAAATATCAGGTGCCAGAGCACATGGTGACCAGAAACAGGATGGTGCCCACAGCAGGTAACACGACAGTGGGCAAGCACTGCCACCATTACATCTAGTACTCGTATCCACAATAATGCAGAAATTTCAGGACAAATCTTCATTGAAATCTACTATCTGCAATGCCAATTAGAGAATGTGGACCATTTTGACTCTGCAAGAGCAAAACCAGCCTTATGTGAAGTGCAGAATTGTATTTTAATGCCCCCAACCATTGAAATATATTTGACTCCAGTTGAGAATATACCTTTCCCAATGTAATCCGACAACTAAACAATCTCCAACAGGATTCTGCATATAGTGCAAGAACTATAAAATATATATATTAAAGTATCATCTCAAAATACACATTTCTTCTATTTAATGAGCAGCACTCCATGCAATTGGTCTCACCTAGATTTGTGAATGTTACATTTAGCCATAGTAAAAGTGAATGAAATCTCAGTAAGGACTTGTGTCTTCTTGTTGAATATAGACAAGAGATTATTTGTTTTGGCTGACTGAAGGAGTGTTGACGCATTAGAATGTAAAACACTGTACATCAATCTCGAGGCTACAGCAAAGCCAAGATTATTGAGGTCAATAGTGTTTGCATCCATACTAGAAGCAAACTATAGTCCAAATAGAGAGGCAAACACCCATGGCGAACAATCTATTTCGTGCAGTAATATGGCCTTCAGCATTACGTAGTTTCAGTAAAATCATCTGAAAAGTTAAGAAAAACACAACAGAAATTTTTTAAGTGCATCCAAAATATATTTCTGTATATGTCTGGTATCTCATGTGTATGCTATGAATCTCAACATCTATATCCACCCTCAGCAAGAACACCCATTAAAGGAAATTTACCATTTGCTTTTATGCATTATCAAACATACCTTAAAAAATGCTGTAGCTACACTGATGCAGAACCATATTTTGCTTAGTCCCTGAGCCGAGTGGTTTTGTTGAAAAAACAATTAAAAAATTATGATAATGAGACTCTGTCACTTCTGTGGCTGCTCCTGGCGCTTCTCCTATTATCCTGATTATGCACTGCTCCAGAGAATGATCACTGTGTTGTCACTGACAGGCAGAAGTAATCAATCGCTGCACCATCCCCCAGCTGCTGTGTATGAGTCATTCAGCTCAGGTTGATTAGTCCTATTTGGACAGTTCAGGAAGCTCCATGTAATGTGTTTATGTAAATAAACATGTGAATTTTATGATCGTTTTTTAAGCAAAACCACTCAGTTTAGGGATTAAACAAGATATGTTTCTGCATCTGTGTCCCAACAGCATTCTCAAGGTATGTTTGGTTCACAATGCATAAAAACAAATGGTAGATTTCCTTTAAACTGGTGAAGACGGTTATTAAAAATTTTGCACATTTTACACACTATGTGGCTCAATTACTCCATACTGTTAACAGTGTTGTGGAAAACTTTTTTGAATAAGGAGCTGTGCACCTGTGTGAACTCAGACGATAACCAATATTTAGCATTATTTCGGCTCTATTAAGAATTGTGTAAAGTGGAGTGTTTAACCACGTGAATGCCGGGGATTTTCAACCACACAATACTAAAAATGGTGGAAGTTCACTTTGTAGTAATCTTTACTCATTTAGTGTAAAATACCTACCGTATATTCCGGCGTATAAGACGACTTTTGAGGACAGAAAAATCTTCTGTCTTCTCTGGGGTCGTCTTATACGCCGGTAATCCCGACCGCCCGCCGTGTATTCACGGCGGCGGTCGGGTCCCGGTGCATGGAGAGGGCTCACGGGCTGAGCCCTCTCCATAGCCGGTAAGTCTTTGCTGCATATTGCAGCAAAGGCTTACCGGTAACACCCGCGATCGGTGCTAGCACCGATTGCGGGTGTTTTCACAGCGTGGGCTGCCGGCAAAGCTGCCGGCAGCCTCAAAGAGATAGCGGCGCTATCAGCACATTATAATGAATGAGGAGGAAAATCCCCATATACTGCCATACTGTAGTATGGCAGTATATGGTAGGATCGATCAGACAACCTAGGGTTAAAGTACCCTAGGGAGTCTGAAAAATAGTATAAATAAAAATAAAAAAAAGTTAAAAAAAATAATAATAATAAAAAAACCTAAAATTTCAAATCACCTCCCTTTCCCTAGAACTGACATAAATATAAATAAACAGTAAAAATCATAAACAGATTAGGTATCGACGCGTCCGAAAATGCCCGATCTATCAAAATATGATAACGGGTTTTCAATGCGTTTAACCCCGTAACGGAAAATAGCGCCCAAATTTGAAAATGGCACTTTTTTGCCATTTTGAAAAATATAAAAAAATCTATAAAAAGTGATCAAAAGGTCGTACAGTCCTAAAAATGATATCATTGAAAATATTATCAAATTTCACAAAAAATGACACCACCCACAGCTCCGTACACCAAAGTATAAAAAAGTTATTAGCGCCAGAATTTGGCAAAATCAAAAAAATAATTTTTGTACAGGAGGTTTTCATTTTTGTAAATGTATGAAAACATTATAAAACCTTTATAAATTTGGTATCCACGTAATCGTACCGACCCAAAGAATAAAGTAGACATGTCATTTGGGGCGCTCAGTGAAAGACGTAATATCCAACCCTACAGGAAAATGGCGCAAATGCGTTTTTTCACCATTTTCATTGCATTTGGTATTTTTTTCCCGCTTCTGAGTACATGGCATGGAATATTTAATAAAATAAAAATTTAAGGTACAGCATGGTAACATTTACAGTAAAATGGATGATGGTAATGTTGTTGTTGTATGCCTTATGTTTATGAGCGACAGTTTTCCTGCTATATACCTGCATGTCATAAGAATTTAAATTAAAAAAAGGACCATGTTAAATTCAAATCTGTTTTTTTTTTAAATTTTTACCGGTGTTTTGTATGCGTTGGAAAAGGGGTAGTCTTATACGGCGAATATACCGTATTTTCCGGGCCATTAGGCGCACCGGAATATAAGGCGCAACAGTCCGATGCGCCTTATATATGTAATAATTCCATATATAAGGCGCATCGGACTATAAGGCGCAGGGTCGGGGGCGTGGCGGAGGTCCAGGGGCGGAGCGGAGACCCGACGGGACGCGACGCCGAGAAGAGACGCGAAACGCGGGGAAGGTGAGGTGGAGAATGGAATACTTACATAGGTCCCCGCTACCGGAGACAGCAGATCTCCAGCGGGAACTGCAGACCACGCGGCAGAAGTTGTTCATGCCGCGTGGTCTGCAGTTCCCGCTGGAGATCTGCTGTTTCCGGTAGCGGGGACCTATGTAAGTAGGGTCCGCTGCCCTCATATAGGGCGCACCAGACTATAAGGCGCACTTTGGATTTCCAAGGAAATCCAAGGCTTTTAAGTGCGCCTTATAGTCCGGAAAATACGGTATCCTAAACTCTATATTTTAAACAGGAAAGTAGGGGGGTCGTCTTATACACCAGGTCGTCTTATACGCCGGAATATACGGTATTTTAACACATTTATGTTAACACACATCATTCTCCATCTTAGCTGTTGAGGAACTCCTCTCTTGGCAAATGGAAACTGTCAGCATAGCCACATATTTTTCAATAATGAATAAAGAGACATTAAATGCTTGGCTAAAGCTTTAATATTTAGAATTATTGAGGCAGAGACAAACCTAAAATATTCCAAAAAGCTTGTTTGTTATGTAATGCAATACGCTTTGTATTCTGGTTTTATTCTAATGTTCCCCTCCAGCTCTTCCTCCCCTCTCCCAGCAAGCAGTTTCACACTCCAGATGGGGCAATAGAACAGAAGCCTCATTCCTAAAACTTATCTCCTCTGTGTATTCCACAGCGTTGTTCCTGATTGAAGAGGAATCAAGAGTTTTTAGGTAGGAAACTGTTTGAAGATGTCATTTTAGCATAATTGTGTAAATGATAACATATACATTTCACATTAATTAATGCACAATAAAAATACAGGTAATAATTTCAGTGGCTCTGAAACATATCTATGAAGTGGTGCAAAAGAAAACTTTATTGCCCACAGTTGTGCTGTGACTGGTTGGTTAACAAAGACAATTTTTCTTTGCAAACTATCAAGCGACCTAAAAGTTCAAATGTTCTATTTTAAATGAAGTTCTAAAATTACATTTTATTGTTAACAAGTTTTTATTACTTTTTTAATTTCTTTTCTTTTGAATGTCACTTTTTATAAAAAATAGACTTAAAGGGTATTCTCGTCTGGGCATTCACATTCAGTTTGATAAATCTGCCATATATAAACATTTCTTCAATTAGATGTTATTAAAAAAAAATGTTCCTGTGTGAAGATAATTTCTCATAAATGTAGTCATATATGGTCCCTTAGAAACGAGATAGCTTCCTCGGATACGCCACCTCTGCTGAAGGGATTGCACAGAGAAACAAAAAGGTTTTGTATATGAAATGTCCGGGAGTTACTGCAGATCCCATAACCGTCCTGTGGTAATGATTGCTGAAGCCAGGAGATCAGGCAGGACTCAATAGCGCATGTCTGGCCACCGCTGCCAGAGTGTGAGGTGGTCGTACCCGAGGAAGCTATCTGGTTTCTAATGGACAGAATGACTACATTTATGAGAAATTATCTTCACACAGGAACATTTTTTAAATGACATCCAATTGAAGAAATGTTTATATATGGAAGATTAGTGAAACTGAATGTGAGTGTCCAGACGAGAATACCCCTTTAATGTTCTGTGGATATCATTCCTTTGCAATCGTTTCATAATCCTTACAGGCGAAATCACCATAACATCTGTATGTAGATAATGAAGGATCATACCATCCCCCCTAGTAAAAGCTGTCCTCCTTCCAATTCCTAAAACATACCCAGAATACTCTATGATTGAAGTAAATTAGTTACACTGTAATCTGCAATTAGAAAATAATGTGTCCCCTTCCTTCCTGTTTAGAAACCAATACCCTCCTTTACTCACACAGATAGCTGATAAAGTTCTAGTAACTTAAAGGGTTTGCCCATGAAAGAAAAGTTCCCAATTATAATCCCCTAGTGATTTACACAATATAGATTTTTAACTGCTTACTTTACAATTTTGCTCAGTTTTATTGATGTTTTAGCTCTTATCACTCAGTGATGGTCAGTGTACGATTCTGCAACCAGACACTTCATGATTCCTCTGCGCTATGAGATGCTTTGTGCTGACAATGTGCTTAGATTATCAGGTTACAGGTTTATCTATGCATGCTGGATGCTTACGTATGCACAAAGAAGATGGGGCCTCGCTGATCCCAGCCATGGATGCTGCTGTCTCAATATCCAGGGACCAAAAGAAGAGGACAGGTGAGAAATTGTATCACCCCCCCTCCCAAATGGGAGAGGGCATTTATACCCTAGTTTAGGTGCAATGTGGTGGCCAAACAGGGCCAACTCAAGGTTTAAGTAAGCCCCAGGGCAACAGAGCCTAAGTGGGCCCCTTTTCAGTCCCAGTGCCACGCTGTTCCCCCTCGCAGTAGCCAAACTGTCCTGCTCCCCAGTAGCCACATTGTCCCGACCCCCCAGTAGCCACACTGCCCCCCCTTCTCCCCCAAAAAAAATAATTACTCACCTTTTCTTGCTCTCCCAAAGAAGCGCCAGCAGGCACCCGTACTGATGTTATGACATCATCACCACAACGGGGAACGCTGCTTCGGGGGAACAAGGAAAGGTGAGTTTTTCTTTGTGTCTCTATGCTGCGCTCCTGACAAGTGCAGCATAGGAGCAGAAAACAAGAAGAGCTGGAAGGTGATCATTTGTACCAATGTCTTAAAGCTACAGTGGTACAGTTGATCCAGAGGCCTTTTAATTACTAATGGTGGAGCACACCAGGAAAAAATGAGAAAGAACATAAGAAAACCTCCTGATCCTCATTAAATATTAACTCATTTTGGGGGGCAAATTAGCCCTCATTTAGCTCCACCAATAAAAGATAAAAAGATTTTGGTTCCCAGACTATAGCAACACAAAACACATTTTTTTTTGTGTGAAAAATTTATTTAAAAAAAGCTACATTTTATTCTTTTTCCAAAAATCTGGAGTTATTTTATTGGCTAGGAAAGTTGATGACAATTACAAGTTTTTCTCGACTACTCAGGTGACAACATATTTATTCACAAAAGTACTTATTCTGGGCAATCATAGCACAAATAATCTTTTCCATCAAAAAATTGTTAATTAACATTTATCTATCAATAATATATACTCCAAAATGGTTATGTTATAAAAAAATACAACTTATCCTGCCAAAAATTAGCCCTATAAAGATTGAAATATTAAAAAGTTATGCTTGCAATAAATACTTAATTCTTAAGGCCCTGGTCATTAGGGAGTTAAACCAAGGTCTGGGATTTACTTATTATTTCAGCAGTCCTGAAACGGTGGATATCAGAGGTTTACTGTTCCACGGTTTCTGTTATTGACTCTTCTATTGGGTCGTAGCTGCTCATGTTGCACGCATTCTATTCTCGGCTCTTTGAACAGGAAATCCAGCTTGTAGTTTTGTATATAAGAGACAATATTATTTATTATGTTAATTTCCCTTTCTAGTAACCACATATGCTTCTCATGAACCTTGCATTCTCGTGCCACCTACTGTTCACAAGCTGCATCTTGTACAAACTTCAATCCATATCTGCAATGGATGATGTCTCCTGAATGCACCAGTCCATTGTTCTCTCGGATTAAGTTAAAATACAAAGGGGAAGATGACGTTTATAATCTCACAAAAATAACATACGAACATAGCAATCTACAGATTGGGGATGATGGATGGGGATGTGTCGCCTGGCACCACCACTGATAGGCTAAGAACAGGACTGCCAGCAGCTCTACTACAAACACGACAGAGACAGAAGCAGACAGCGCTGTCCATTGTGTAGTGGTGGTGCAGAGCTACTACAAGAGCGGCTCTCACTGCATTGATTAGTAGCTAAGTCTCCACTATATAATGGACTGCGCTGTCTGCTCCCATCAGTGGCTTCCGTCACAACCCCAACAGTCTCAATGGGGGTCATTTACTAAGGGCCTGATTCGCGTTTTTGTGACGGGTTAACCGAATTTTTCTGTTTTGCGCCGATTTTCACTGTATTGCCCCAGGACTTCGGCGCATGCGTTCGGATTGTGGCGCATCGGCGCCGGCATGCACACAACGGAAATCGGGGGCGTGGCCGTAAAAAAACCTGACGGATTCGGAAAAACCACCGCATGTAAAAAAAAAAGTGTTGCTCAACACGCGCTTACCTTCACCCACGTTGGCTCGGTGAACTTCAGTGCATTCCGATGGTCTTCAGCGCAGCAGCGACACCTGGTGGACGTCAGAGGAACTGCCTTAGTGAATCCCGGCCGGACCCAAATCCACCGCAGAGAACGCGCCGCTGGATCGCGAATGGACTGGGTAAGTAAATCTGCCCCATTGTGATCACCTATACTACAGAAAGACTGCCATTGTTATGTAGCTGGAAAAACCATTTGAAGAAGACTCCAGTATTTTAAAGAAACATGTAAGATATGTGTATGTTATCTTTATATTTTCTGGATTGTTTCCCTTTAATTTATGTGCACATTTCATACACATATATTCATACACTCATATTCACTTTTATATATGGACATGTACACTCTTACTCATACACACATATCCACTGCGATATACACGTGTATACAATCATACATAAATGAATACACAAATGAATACACTCCTACTCCTATACACAAATGTATACACTCCTATACACATGTATACACTCCTATACACATGTATACACTCCTATACAAAAAATGAATACACTCATACTGATATACACAAATGTATACACTAATACTGATAAACACACATGTATACACTGCTACATGGACACAGGGCCGGATTATAGGCGGGGCTCCCGGGGCTCGAGCCCCGGGGCCCCCACCATCTTGCCCCCCCAGGGGGCCTCCACCAGATCGCGTCCCCCGGTCCGACTCCTCAGCCGCCGCCTCCCTTAGTCGTCCGCCCTCAGCACACGTCACCACCTCCACACATATCCCCTTGCATGGCCTGCCCGCCCACCTGTCCGCCCCCGGCACAAGTTACCGCCTCCCCACCCTTCAGCTGCATGGCCGAGCCATCCGCCCCCTGCCCGCCCATCCCGCAGCCTTACCCTGCATCCCCCGCCGCCACCCCCCTCCTGCCCGAACAGGCAGCCATCCTCCGCAACCCCCACTCCTCCCCGCCGGAACATTCAGCCGTCCTCCGCTCCCCGCGCCCCCCCCCCCCTGCCGGAACATTCAGCCGTCCTCCGCTCCCCGCGCCCCCCCCCTGCCGGAACATTCAGCCGTCCTGCGTCCCCCCCCCCCCCTGCCGGAACATTCAGCCTCCCATCCCCCCGCGCCGCCCCCCGGGACCAAGCAGTCATCCTCCGCATCCCCCACTCCTCCCCGCCGGAACATTCAGCTGTCCTCCGCTCCCCGCGCCCCCCCCCCCCCCGCCGGAACATTCAGCTGTCCTCCGCTCCCCGCGCCCCCCCCCCCCGCCGGAACATTCAGCTGTCCTCCGCTCCCCGCGCCCCCCCCCCCCCGCCGGAGCATTCAGCCGTCCTCCGTCCCCCCCCTCCGCCGGAACATTCAGCCGTCCTCCACTCAATACCTCCCATCCCCGCGCGCCCCCCCCCCCCCCCCCCGGGACCAAGCAGTCATCCTCCGCATCCCGCCGCCGATACCACCCCCCGTGGAACATGCAGTTGACAACTGTCCGCCCCGGAGCAAGAAGCCGTCCTCCGTTCCCCCCGAACACCCTCCTGACGGGACAGCCGAACACCCTAAAAGGGTAAGTATACATTACATATTTATTTAAATGTGTGTATATATGATGTATATTGTGTGTATATATGTATATACTGTGTATATATGTATATACTGTGTATATATGTATATACTGTGTATCTGTGTATATATGTATATACTGTGTATATATGTATATACTGTGTATATGTGTATATATGTATATACTGTGTATATGTGTATCTGTGTATATATGTATATACTGTGTATATATGTATATACTGTGTATATGTGTATATATGTATATACTGTGTATATGTGTATATATGTATATACTGTGTATATGTGTATATATGTATATACTGTGTATATAACGTGTATATATGTATATACTGTGTATATAACGTGTAAATATGCATCTACTGTGTATATAAAGTGTATATATGTATATACTGTGTATATGTGTATATATGTATATACTGTGTATATGTGTATATATGTATATACTGTGTATCTGTGTATATATGTATATACTGTGTATATATGTATATACTGTGTATATGTGTATATATGTATATACTGTGTATATGTGTATATATGTATATACTGTGTATATAACGTGTAAATATGCATCTACTGTGTATATAAAGTGTATATATGTATATACTGTGTATATATGCATCTACTGTCTATATATTTATATACTGTGTATATATGATTCTACTGTGTATATAAAGTGTATATTTGTATATACTGTGTATATATGCATCTACTGTCTATATGTGTATATACTGTGTATATATGTATATACTGTGTATATGTGTAAATACTGTGTATAGATGAATATACTGTATTTATACACGCATATATTTGTATAAGCAATATATGTGCACATTTAAATATATGCTTATATATATGTATATATGATGTATGTTTATATGCTGTGTATATGGTATGTATGTATATGTTCTATATGCTGAATGTGTGTGTGTATTTCCCGTATGTGTGTGAAAATGCTGTATATACTGAATGTGTCTGTATTTGCTGTATGTGTGTGTGTATATATATATATATATATATATATATATAATGTGTATGCCGTATGTGTGATGTATATATACCGTATGTGTGTATATACTTTATGAGTTTGTGTATACTCTGTGTATTAGTGTATAAATGTATATGGGTACATAAATGTGTGTGTATACTTGTATATATATGGGTGCAAGCATACGAGTGTAGAACTTTATGTGTGTATATAAAGGTGTGAATATATCAGTGTATAAATGTGTGTAATTGTATAAACTGCGGGACTGCATGTCTGGTGCGGGCTGAGGTGTATGTTACATGGGACTGCATATCTGGTAGGGGTGAAGGTATATATAAAGATGTGTTACTGGGGGTGAGGCGGCTATATGTAGCTGTGTTAGGGGGCGATGCGGCTGTATGTAGCTGTGTTACTGGGGGCGAGGCGGCTGTATGTAGCTGTGTTACTAGGGATGAGACTCCTGTATGTAGCTGTGTTACTGGGGGCGAGGCGGCTGTATGTAGCTGTGTTACTGGAGGTGAGGCGGCTGTATGTAGCGGTGTTACTGGGGGCGAGGCGGCTGTATGTAGCTGTGTTACTGGGGGCGAGACAGCTGTATGTAGCTGTGTTACTGGGGGCGAGGCGGCTGTATGTAGCTGTGTTACTAGGGATGAGACTGCTGTGTGTAGCTGTGTTACTGGGGGCGAGGCGGCTGTGTGTAGCTGTGTTACTGGGGACGAGGCGGCTGTATGTAGCTGTGTTACTGGGGATGATGCGGCTGTATGTAGCTGTGTTACTGGGGATGATGCGGCTGTATGTAGCTGTGTTACTGGGGATGAGGCGGCTGTATGTAGCTGTGTTACTGGGAGCGAGGCGGCTGTATATAGCTGTGTTACTGGGGATGAGGCGGCTGTATGTAGCTGTGTTACTGGGGATGAGGCGGCTGTATGTAGTTGTATTACTGGGGGCGAGGCGGCTGTATGTAGCTGTGTTACTGGGAGCGAGGCGGCTGTATGTAGCTGTGTTACTGGGGATGAGGCGGCTGTATGTAGCTGTGTTACTGGGGATGAGGCGGCTGTATGTAGTTGTGTTACTGGGGATGATGCGGCTGTATGTAGCTGTGTTACTGGGGGCGAGGCGGCTGTATGTAGCTGTGTTACTGGGAGCGAGGCGGCTGTATGTAGCTGTGTTACTGGGGATGAGGCGGCTGTATGTAGCTGTGTTACTGGGAGCGAGGCGGCTATATGTAGCTGTGTTACTGGGGGCGAGGCGGCTGTATGTAGCTGTGTTACTGGGGATGAGGTGGCTGTGTGTAGCTGTGTTACTGGGGATGAGGCGGCTGTATGTAGCGGTGTTACTGGGGCGAGGTGGCTGTATGTAGCTGTGTCACTGGGGATGAGGTGGCTGTGTGTAGCTGTGTTACTGGGGATGAGGCGGCTGTATGTAGCTGTGTTACTGGGAGCGAGGCGGCTGTATGTAGCTGTGTTACTGGGAGCGAGGCGGCTGTATGTAGCTGTGTTACTGGGAGCGAGGCGGCTGTATGTAGCTGTGTTACTGGGAGCGAGGCGGCTGTATGTAGCGGAGTTACTGGGACGAGGCGGCTGTATGTAGCGGAGTTACTGGGGGTGAAGCGGCTGTATGTAGCTGTGTTACTGGGGATGAGGCGGCTGTATGTAGCTGTGTTACTGGGGATGAGGCGGCTGTATGTAGCTGTGTTACTGGGGGTGAGGCGGCTGTATGTAGCGGAGTTACTGGGGACGAGGCGGCTGTATGTAGCTGTGTTACTAGGGGTGAGGCGGCTGTATGTAGCTGTGTTACTGGGGAAGAGGCGGCTGTATGTAGCTGTGTTACTAGGGGTGAGGCGGCTGTATGTAGCTGTGTTACTGGGGAAGAGGCGGCTGTATGTAGCGGTGTTACTGCGGGGATAGTGGATAGTGAGCAGGAGGTGTATGTACGCTGCACTCAGTGGGGGCCTCCACCAGATTTTGCGCCCAGGGGCCCCCACCAACCTTAATCCGGCCCTGGATGGTTCCCTCAGTGACCAGTAGCTCTCCACCCAAGCGGTCACCACCATGACACTTCCACCACCATGCTCACTGAAGGTCATGCAGTGTGTGGTATATGGTCAGAGCAGTGACAGGCTGGACCCCCACTCTATAGCCTCTGCAGTAATGCTGGCAGCACTCCATTTTGAAATGACAACCTCTGGAGATGACGCTGAGCATGTGCACTCACCTATTTAGGTCAGCCATTGTGAGGCCTGTTCTGAGTGGATTCTGTCTTGTTAAGCTGCTGTGGGGTCTTGGCCACCACTCAGTTCCATGGTGTTGGCGATCTTCTTATAGCCTCAGCCATAGGAATTTTTTACTTTCTGATCCTCAGAGAGTTCTTTCCATGAGGCTTCATGTTGTACTTCCAGTGACCAGTGTGAGAGCAATAATTTACCTCATCTGTTCCCCATTCACACCTGAGACCTTGGAACACTAAAGAGTCACATGACACTCTGGAGGGAAAATTGCAAATTGGGTCAAATGTGGTCGTTTTCATTTAGTCCTATGAAAAGAATTTTTTTTACAAGAATGTAAGGGGTTTACTCACATTTGGGAGATACTGAACGTGACCCAGAATGGTAGCAATGAAAGGAACATCTCATCTTGCCAAAAAAAAACAACAACTAGGTCTGTAGATGGAAAAATAAAAAAACATATGATTATGGAAGATGGTGAAGTGAAAGCTTATGTGTTTTTATAATATAACATTACAAATAAACATAAATCAACATAGCAGTACTGAGCAACATATTAATGGTAACATAGGCAGCATCTAAAATACAACTTCTGCAAAATGCCACATCAACAGATACAAAAGAAACAGCTTTCAAGACATTATAAAAGAAATGTTGTGCTCTGAAGGCCCCAATTGGATGTCTGATGGGCCCCAGTGCAAAGTTTCTGCCAGGGCGCCGACTTTAATGTATGGTTTATAGTTTTAATCTTTTCATATAGAAAAGTGAGACCTTATGGGCCCTCAAAGCCTCTTGGGCCCGGTTGCGACCGAACCCCCTGCACCCCCTCAAGTTACGCCCCTGCCATTGAACATGACTTGGATGTATGAACAAATTTATATACCGGTACTAGAAAAGCAAATGAAAAATAATTGTGAAGTGCTATATTACAGTTTGAACAGTAGGTGGCGCAAGTGTACAACTTATGATATAATGGATGTGGTTTCTTGAATGATTCCTTCCCCCTGTAAGGTCTGGGAAATAGGATCAATACTATTCCAGATAAGGTCTGAAGATTTAACGGGATTGTCCATCAAAAGATGGAATGGGTTAGGAAAATAAGAAGCATAAGGCCAGCAGCACATGTAGCGTTTTGAACTGTTACGTGTGGGCCGTTTTTAAGAAGTCCGTTTAAAAAACGCATCCATTTTTGACCGGTTTTACCAACTATCTTAATTTAAACGAGTCAAAAACTGATGCGTTTTCAAAAAACGCTTGAGCTACAAAGATAAGAAGCGTCATGATATATGGTGCCAAAGTTCTACTGCCAATGCTAAAAATTTGTATAAACAGTGTATAAACAGTGGAAACCCATCAGAGAACCATGAGACACACAGCTCTAGGTTCCTGCTGTGGACCTCATGGAAAATATACTATATATTTTTGACCTGGTTTTTGGGCTATCATTAGAATAGGCTATTAATATCAGCTCAATGGCCTCTCTGTAGTGATCAGCTGTTTAAAGGGGCTTAAGAGCCCACCACCTGTCTACCTTCTGTATATATAAAAGACAGGGAATACAACCCTGAGCTCAATGACTTCTCCAGTGAATATATTGAAAAACAGATTGTAAGAAAATGTATATACATATACACAGAATCAGACAGGCGCACCAGAGGCCGGATGAGCTCAGCACAGTCCAGGGATTTTCAACAACTAAACTCTTCAGGGGGATTTATCATACACTGTCACACCGTGCATCAGCGTACGATAGAAATCCCAGTCCCCGGCACCTGCCTGATCTATAAGAAGACTCTGGCCTCCTGATAAATCTGCCATGGTTTGTCCTTCGGACAGTTGTTCGCTTAATGTGTCCTGGCGTGGAATTGTACCTGGCTCAGGCTATGGGTAGTGTGCAGATATGGGACAGGGGAGGGTGCAGCCACATTTTCAGTTTTCAGATGCAGTTTTTGAAGCCAAAAGAAGGTGTGGGTGATAATGGGTGAAGACAAATCAAGTGCTTTTCCTCCTCTATTTTCACTTGACCCCTGGTTTGGGCATCCAAAAATTGCACCTGAAAAACTGAATGTGCGGACGCACCCTGAGGTCGCCTTCCCACGTGGCGTTTTTCTCGAGTTTTTAAACGCATCCAAAATGAAAGTGAGAGGGGGTTTGGCCAAAATGCATGCGTTTCAGGCAGACCCCCCTCCCACTTTTGTTTTGGATGCGTTTAAAAACTTGAGAAAACCACCACATGGGAAGGCGACCTCAGCACTTTGCTGGTCTACTAAGCCGCAGATTGTGCTCCTTCCAGCCCCCCCCCCCCCCCAACATACACTCACATACTCACATACTCACACACACACTCACACACTCACAGATTCATACACTCACAAAATCTCTCTTGGCATTGAGGCTGTGAAAGGGGAAAAATAGGTGCAATTTCTGGCCGTATATAGTGAATTGCACCAATTTCGGGGGTTGTACTCCAGAATTATGATAAATGTCTAAGGTCTAATTCACATCTAGATTTCTCAAGCATCAACATTCTAGCGCTAGATAAAGGCTGTGATGAGAAGCTGAAATGTTGCAATGTCCAAAGTCCAAATGCAATTAAAGGGGTTATCCGGGTTTTAAAAATTACCTAGGGCCAGGCTGGGGAGGGCTAGTTAAACATAATAAACATGTACTTACCTCGTCCGGCGCCGCTGATGTCCCGCGCCGCGGTCCCTTCGATCCGTGCCCCTGTTTGTTTACAGGGGCACGGAAGCCGCGCACAGGGAGCTTCCGGTCCGCGATGTGGCCGGCTCCTCCCATCCGTCCCTATCTCTCAGCGTTGTAAGCGCTGGGAGATGGTGTCGCATGGGAGCATCCGGCCAGCCGGAAGCTCTCTGTGCGCACTTGTAATGAAACCGGCGCACAGAGAAGACCGGCCGCGGCGCGGGACATCGGCAGCACCGTAGGAGGTAAGTACATGTTTATTGTGTTTAAATAGCCCTCCCCAGCCCGGCCATAAGACATTTTTTAAACCCGGATAACCCCTTTAAAGGTGAAATGTATCACATGTGTGACAACGTTTGAGTTTAGAACAACTTTGCAGAGCATGTGATGCCTGATGGATTACGGATCTATACCAAACTGACCACAACGGATGACATAAAATTTACATTGACTTCAATGGGATTTTCAGGTTTGATACATTAAACCTCCATTAAACCTTCATTTTTCACTTTTTTAACGGAGGGAAGGAACGGTAGTGGGAATTTAGCCATTTCTGCGAGAGACCTGCCAGGATCTGCAAGCATTGTGCCCCCCTTTTTTAGGAGTATGAGGCCGCGTTCACATGTATCATTTTATTTGCATTTATATTGCGTTTTGAAATGCATTACAACAGCTGAAGAGAGGTGATTAGCCTAATGATATTACTGTTAACGCTTGCGTTAACAAAACGCATGCGTTAAAGCATGCATTAATATCACATTTACATTGCGTTTTGTAAATGCAAATGTCAACAGTACTGTAATGCAAATCACCTCTCCTCCTGTTGTAATGCGTTTCAAAACGCAATGTAAACGCAAACAAAACGCTACGTTTGAACACGGCCTTAGACAAAGTGCAGCCTTGGATTTTTCACTTTATATATCTGCATATATACCTAGTGCTTACTATGTTTTAGTATATAACAAGTGACTAAAATACATTTTTAACTTTCTTTACGTAATAGATTATAGACACTAAACTTAAGTTTGCAGAATATTAGTTTGTGGTGCTCTGCTTAAGATTGTCCAGTAGACGGCGCCATTTCTCTATGTGTAATTACTGTACCTATAACAAGGGAATCTTTACAAACTGCATTTGTATACAGGATACATTAGGAAGACATTACAAAAGGCCGTTCTGAACCCATCACAGCTGTTAGAACTGTGAGCAGATCCAGAATTGTATAGGGACACAATATTTACTGCATATTTCTCTCTTTTTTTTCTGGTTATTTTGTTTTGCTGATGATCAATTTGGAAAATGGCAAAACATTCTCTGTGAGGTTTTTTTTTCAACTGTTTTGGAAGAAATGTGAATACCTCTATTTTACAGTGTAATTACAGTGACACCATTTATTTTTTGGCACCTTTTTATGCTTTGCTACTTTATAACATAAAAGTTTTCTTTCCACAATAATAAGTTCTGTCTACAGGGCTGTGTACGGGCGCTTTATCTTTTGGGGGGTGGATAAGCTGTAGTCTTTTTGATACTAATAACTGCAATAATTCTAAATTGCTTTATATTCTAGTTCTACTGGTCTTCTATTTCAGGTTGCCTTAGACAGAATCATACAAAATCCTGATGATTAAAACCATTTTTTAATGAGTTTAGATACACATAGATAATTTGGCCACATAGATATCAGTGGATATCGTAATATAAACCAGTACAGACAAAACTGTAATGTATACAAGTCCTTGGTGTTACATTTTCAGTGACTAATGGCTCATTTACACAGTAATATCTGAGGTCTGTACTTTCTTCTCTATCTTTTCTGATCCCAGCAGGGGGAAAGGTTAAAAAAAACCTTCTTTCAGTTCAGATGTAGTCAGTTTTTTTTACTATAACCTGAATTATTGTATAATGTAAACTTCAATAAGAAGGATTTGTGAAAAACACTGCATTAAAAGGGCAAATCTGACAATTAACTGCAACAAATGATTATCCTGTTAAAATACATCCCACTTTATTGGACTAGAGAGGCTTCCGTAGTCTATAATGTATGTATAATGCTTGCTCTATATTACACGCATTTGTGTTCTACGTGACAGATGCTTCATCCATCGAGTGTCAAGTAGAGGCATCTATAAGGATAAGTAACTCTCTATACGCTTGGACCGTGAATAATCCTACTGATTACTAAAATCCAATGTATCCGGCTATGTAATCGGTGCTCATTACCAGATCATGGTATAAGAAGACCCTAAAGATGTTTCACATTCATTGACTATATAGTATACAATCGACTGAGCAAAAATAAACACTGGAGTAAAAAAATATACAGGTTAGAGATGTGGCCATATAGTTGGGGACATGTATATAAGTTAGGTCATCGTTTACCAGCGATTAATGGCCATGGGAGTGACAGTTTTTTGCAATATGTTTAATACAGCGATTTGACAGAAATGTGTCGCACACTGGGGATCATTTACTAAGGGCCCGATTCGCGTTTTCCCGACGTGTTACCCAAATATTTCCGATTTGCGCAGACTTTCCCTGAATTGCCCCGGGTTTTTGGTTCACGCGATCTGATTGTGGCGCATCGGCGCCGGCATGCACGCGACGGAAATTGGGGGAGGGGCGTGGCCGAACAAAAACCCGACGGATTTGGAAAAACCGCCGCATTTTAAAAAAAAGTGTCGCTCGGCACGCGCTTACCTTCACTCAGCCTGGCTTGGTGTACTCCAGTGCGTTCCGATGCTCTTCAGCGCAGCAGCGACATCTGGTGGACGTCGGAGGAACTGCCTTAGTGAATTGCGGAAGACCCGAATCCACCATAGAGAAAGCGCCGCTGGATCGCGAATGGGCCGGGTAAGTAAATCTGCCCCACTGTGTATTATAGTGGCAGCTAGAAAAAAAAAAAGGTGCACATTTCCAGAGCAGTGCAGGGTGCACCAGACAATCGAAGACTGTGCACCATGGTTCAATTATCTGGTGCACTCTGCACATTTGTGAGGCAAACTGCACTTAGCACACATTACACTACTTGTAACAATACACTTTCTTCAATGATGTCACACCTGCGCCGCCTGTGCAACTATGTGGACATCCAGAGAGAAGAAGAGATCGGCGCGCATCGGGGGAACGGGGGTAGGTAGAATAGGTATGTAAAGTAGAACTTTATTATTTTATGTGATGCTGTATATGCATTACTGGAAGGGGGGGGGTAAACTGGGCAGAGGTTTGGTGTGTACATATGGCAGAGGGTGTGTATATATATATATATATATATATATATATATATGTATGTATCACTGGGCAGGAGGTGGGTTTACTGCGCAGAGGGTGGGTGTGTATATATGGCACGGGGGGGGGGGGGGGGGTGATGAACAAGGAAGATACACATGCCAGATATTGTCTTGTTCATCAAGCTACCTATATCCCTTTCTTCCCCCAGCCTCAGCTTAATTAGCCTAATGGATCTAGCTAGAGTGTTTTCTAACGCTACAAAGGCTGCAGAGGAACTCTCGCTCTGTAGGGGGTAGCTATTAACTAACACCTTTTGCAGCCACAGGGACTCCTAAAGGCTTGAGCAGATCTCCCTCCATATCTTAAAAATTAGACAATGAGTCATAAAACACCCAGACCAATATGTTAATTATGGAGTTATGGTCCATCTCAGCCCAAGGGGAACTAGGGTACGTGACGGGGTTAAGCTGTTGATGTACAAGGTATGGGACATCCAAGGCAGCCTGAAGCTTGTTTTGTGGTACAGGGACCAGCACCCACACCTTTTGACCCACCTAGTATGTCCTCTCATGGGCTTCTGGTTGGCCTGGGCCTGCACCATATTGTCATGTACCAGCTGCGTTAAGGCCATCATTTTGTCACGGAAGAGTCAGAGGTCCCTGTACCCGTCACCCATACATGAGCTCAAAGGGGGAGAACTCGGTTGAGAGCTGTGGAACCTCCCAGTAGGCAAATAGCATGTTTGGGAGGTACCTCTCCCAGTTGCTCCCGTGGGCATCGGCCAACATCCAAAGCATTTGTTTTAAGGTGCCATTGAACCGATCGCACAGGCCATTGGTTTGTGGGTGGTACAGGCTGGCCTCAAGATGTTGCACCTGTATTTGTTTACAGATGGACTCCATCAATATCAACATGAACTGGGTTCCGTTGTCAGTACAAATTTCCTGGGGAAAACCCACCCTGGAGAAGATCTCTAACAATGCAGTGGCCACCTTGTCCGCCCGAATGGAGGACAAAGCTGCTGCCTCTGGGTATCGTGTGCCGTAGTCTACTGCTGTTAATAAAAACTCCTTACTCGAGCTACTGCGACTTGGCATCGGTCCCACTAAATCCACAGCCACCCTCCTGAAAGGTTCATAAATTATTGGCAGAGGCACCAGTGGGGCTTTGGGGAGCAGCCGAGCCTTCCTCACCCTCTGACAGGTGTTGCATGCACGGCAGTAGGCAGCCACATCGGCCCCCATTTTTGGCTGGCAGAAATGTGGGGCTAGACCGGCCTTTGTTTTTGTCATCCATAGGTATACAGCCATTGGACTCTCATGTACTATTCACAACAACTTAGTCCTAAATGTATAGGGTACCAATAACTGCTGGTCTTATATGCTGGTATAGGAGATTTGTACAACATCATAGTAAGCTGGCTAAGCCCCCGACGGCCCTCACCAGGAAGAAGTTTCCCTCTGCAGTCGACTGGTTCAACAAATGTGAGATGGCCTTCCAAGCACTGAAGACTGCTCTGTCTACCTTCCCAGTGCTACAAACAGCTTAATTTAGCCAGCCGTTTATAATGCAAACCGATAATGCAAACCGTGAGTTCGGGCTCGGTGCCATACTCAGCCAGGTAGACCTAATGGGTAACGAACATCCCGGTATGTACCTGAACCGGAAGCTCCTGCCATGGGAGCAGGCCTACTCCACCATGGAGAAGGAATGCCTGGCAATTGTTTGGACCCTGCAGCGTCTGCAGTCCTACTAGCACGGGCGCCACTTCATGGTGAAGATGGATCACACATAATGGTTTCACACAGTATCTGGTGTCAATGGGAGGTTTTTACGCTGGTGCCTCGCTCTCCAACAGTACAACTTTTGTCACAGAAAGGGCCGTGAACACGGTAATGCAGATGGTTTATCCAGGCAGAGGGAGATAGCTGATTGGCGTGCGGGTGAACACAGGAGGGTCTTGCCCACTAGCGCCCTCTATAGGAGGAAGGTGTGATTAACAAGGGAGATACACACGCCAGATATTTTCCTGTTTATCAAGCCACCCATATCCATTACTTCTCCAACCAATAAGCAATAACCAACCAATATCCAACCAATAAGCCTAATGGAGCTAGCTAGAGTGTTATCTAGAGGAACACTACTTCTGTAGGGGGTAGCTATTAACTAACACCTTTTACAGCCACAGTGACTCACCCCCTCCTCCTCTCCCCAGTGCTGACGTGTGCCCGCCGTGCTACAGTATGAATGTAGCCTTACTGTAGAAGTTCAGGTGGACAAAATTGGCTTGGTCTTCTGGGTGTTATTGTAATGGCTATTTTTGCAGTTCCTCGGTACCAGGGAGGGAAAATGCTCCTAGGGACTCAAACCTAGCAGATAATTCTTCTGTAGATAATTGCCATTATTTGCTAGGTTTGAGTAAAAACAACGCAGGCATGGGGGCAGGATCACCCCATGCCAGCCCATTCCGCCAGTGGCTACGCCCTTTCACACCCCCTCCACATCCACATGGCATGAAGGGGGTATAGTCAACAGGATGATTATTTCTTTGCTAGAAAACTGGTATAAAAGCAGTGACAAATCTCTCCCATAGTGTTTATCAGGAAAAAGATGATGAATACACTGACACCAAGCACCAAAATCTTTTTCCGGTAGCTAAGATTTTGGTGCCAAGTGAGAGATAAACTTTAAATATAAGCATGCATCATCATCAGCTAGTGTGATGAATCCTGCGTCTTTCACAATGGTGACAATGGTCACAATGAGAAGGAATGTATTATGTGGGTAATCTGGAATGCAATTTATTTTTGTGGCAAATACTTGAAATAGGTGAATTTCATTTTCATGTTTAATAGAAATATTTTTGCTGTTTTGGCTTCTACTAGGCTCTGTAATGAGTGCATATCAGGACATACCAGAGGCGGCTTATTGGTTTATTCTTACAGTTTACAATGCTCTGGGGTATTGGGTATAGGAGTAAACAGTGAACAAATAGAGTTTTAAAAAAAATATACCATAGTGCCAAAAAAATAAACCATTCCAAACTAATTGTATTGTCCAAAATGTAGTAAACAAATTTGATATCGCAACAGGCAGAATACACATTTTGATGCAGCATTAACATAAACAGTCATTTATACATGGTGAATGGAACAAAAAACACCAAAAGCAATGGCAAAATTTTAGTTTTTTGTAAATTCTCCTACAGAACTTCTTAAAGAAAGTTTTTCAAAATATAAATTTATGCCCTTTAACCCCTTCAGGACGCAGCCAGTTTGTAGCTTAAAGGGGTATTCTCGTCTGGGCATTTACATTCAGTTTGATAAATCTGCCATATATAATCATTTCTATAATTAGATGTTATTAAAAAAAATGTTCCTGTGTGAAGATAATTTCTCATAAATGTAGTCATTTTATCCCTTAGAAACGAGATGGCTTCCTCGGATACGGCCACCTCTGCTGGAGGGATTGCACAGATAAACAAAAAGGTTTTGAATATGAAATGTCCGAGGAGTTACTGCATGTCCTACACCCGTACTGTAGTGATGATTGCTGAATCCTGGTGGTCAGGCAGGACTCTATAGCGCACGTCTGGCCACCGCTGCCAGAGTGTGACGTGGTCGTAACCGAGGAAGCTTTCTCATTTCTAAGGGACAACATGGCTATGTTTATAGGAAATTATCTTCACACAGGAACATTTTTTTTAATAACATCCAATTGAAGAAATGTTTATATATGGAAGACTAGTGAAACTGAATGTGAATGCCCAGACGAGAATACCCCTTTAAGGCTCATCCCATTTTTTGTATTCTGACTTGCATCGCTTTAAATGGTTATAACTTTCAAAAACTTTAACTTATCAAAGCGCTTTGAGATTGTTTTTTCATCACATTTTAGTGGTAGGTTTTGGCTGACAATTTTTGCGTGCATAGCCTTAGCAAAGAGCAGGAGCCTGACCTATGGAGGAAGACAAGGTGGGAGCAGGACGGGACAGCTGCAGAATCCGGAGCCAGGAGAGGTGAGTACGGGTCGGCGGGGGAAGGTGCCACCTTGTAGGTCATGGATGTGCACGCGATCCAAGAAATGGACCCCTTTAGGACCCCTCTTCTCTTCTTCTTCAGCCTCCTCCTCTTTTTCCTCCGCTTCCTCCAATTCTTCCTGGTGACGGGACACCTAAGGAAGAGAGCAGGAACAGAGAAGACAGGACTAACCATGTGGAGACTGCAGCGGCTTTTGGCACACCTCTGGGAAGGCCAGAGGAGACTCTGGAGCGGCCTTTGGGAAGGCCGGAGGAGACTCTGGAGATAATCGGGAAAAACCGGGCAAGCATGGAGGCCAGACTTGAGGTTGTTCAAACCTGGACCGAATTTTTTACAAAAACGTGGTATAGGTAGCCATGTCCAGATCACCAATGCCCCACAAAGGGGTAGCCCAGGTCAGGGCCTCTCCAGAGAGCAAAGAGAAAACAAATGCCAGCTTAGTTCATTCAGGGCTGAACTGGGAGGAAATCTTTTTACTGTGCAGTGAGCACTGAGAAACAAACCTCCTGCAAAAATTGGGGTTGCCATCAAATTTGTTGACATAAAATATTCAGGTCCAGACTCTACTGCCAAAAAACTTGGACAGGAGGAGTTGTGGAGCCTGCTGCTGGGAGGCAATAATCAGTTGAAGGGTGGCAGTGAGTTCTTTTTGGGCTGCTGGGCGATAGTGCTTGGAAGGTCAGCCAGTGGCTGGAGTGGATCCTTGGCACAGTCCGTGGCACAGAATTCATGACCTTGACGGAGTCCATGGCTGGATCTTACTGTCACTGTGACTCCCTCGGCAAGACCTCGGGATGGCAGGACCTCGGGATGGCAGAAAATCTGGATGGCAGAACCTCTGGAAGGCAGGACCTCAGGATGGCCACCGGGACACAGGACTGCCACAGGAACACAGGACCGCCACAGGAACACAGGACTGCCACAGGAACACAGGACCACCACAGGAGTACAGAACCGCCACAGAAACACAGAACCACCAAAGGAACACAGGAACACCTCAGGAACACATGAATGCCACAGGAACACTGAGGCGTCTGGAAACGCACAGGAACACGGAGGCGTGTGGAAACGCTCAGGAAACAGCGAGGGCTTTCTCTTCAGTTGAAGGACTTGAAGATACGGCCAGGGATTCTGGGAGCCAGATCTTCAAGTCCGAGGCAGAGCCTAGAATGCCAGCGCCAATTAGGAGGACGCTAGCCCTTTAAGTTCCTGGAGAGTTGGGCACGCGCCCTAGCAGCGGGAGCGTGGCCTACGGCGGAAGTGCCGGCGTGGGACCAGTACGGGACCGCTGCGGAATCCGGAGCCAGGAGAGGTGAGTACGGGTCCGGGGGGAAGACATGGATCGTGGGGGCATCCGTGACTAGTTTTGAATTCATGGTTGCATTTTTGCGAGCTATAAAATATTAGGTTTTTTAATGTTGCCATGTAAGGGCTTATTCTTTTATGATGAGATTCAATTTATAGTGATATTATTTTCAGGTGGCTATGTCCTATTGCTGAAAATGTATTAACTTTTTGTGGGGAGTTGTAGAATTAAAATTTAGAAATTTTGACTTTTTGTTCACCGTATATTCTAACTAACATATTAGATTTATTCTACGAGTCAGTATAATTGCATTGATACCAAATTCATATATTTTTATTTTACTAATTTTACTAATTTTACTAATAAGTGGTATAACTCTTTTAATGGTCTATATAGCAGCTTGAGCTTGTTTTTTGTGGGACAGGTTGTACTTTAAGAAAGCACCATTTTTATATTCATACATTACTGTATTCTGCCATTATAAATTTAGAACCTGGTAAATCATGGGAAGTTTCTATTTATTATAGGAGCAATATATATCAACTCTGATTCTGCTCAATGTCTCTATTCCTCACCTTGGCCGCCACCACAAAGTCGCGCCTGTGGAATGATCTGGTTGTACCATGCCGCACCAAGTCCAACCTGTATTGCGGCGGGCTCTGGTGAAAACCAGGTAGCACTTAGACTCTGGTCCAATGTGTAGGCCTACGTCACCGTCCATGGTGGCCCAGTGGGTTCACTACCGCTGGAGCCTTACAATGTTTGGAAAAGGTAAGTATGCGGGCGGGAATTACATGCATAACTTTCACATGGTAGGGTAGTGTAACTGGTAATAATACTGCTCACAACCTGTGTGTCTCTTCTGGTCCCTACACACTTCAAGAGTAGCCTATTAGAAGCAAACCTCTTACCCCAAGTGTGTAACATGCAGCAGTGTACAGAAGGGCAGCTTTCTCACACCCTGGACACTAAAGCAGGGTCAGGGCCTCATCTGTCATGAGGCGAGATGAAAATCTCGCCTCGGGCAGCAGAATGTGGATGCCTTCAAGAGCGGCATTCTGCCGCTCTGATGTGGATAAATGGCCCACCAGGTAAATAGCACCTGTCTCTTTAAGACACAGGTGCGATTTACATTCACATTTATATGGGGCCACATTATTCTTATACTGGGGTTGGGGGGGCTTTATACATTTAAAAGGGGCCACATTATTCTTATACTGGGGGTGGGGGGTCTGTATATATTTATATGGGGGCATATTATTCTTATACTGGGGGTGGGGGGCTGTATACATTTATATGGGGCCACATTATTCTTATAGTGGGGGGGGCTGTATATATTTATATGGGGGCATATTATTCTTATACTGGGGGTGGGGGCTGTATACATTTATATGGGGCCACATTATTTTTATACTGGGGGTGGGGGGCTGGATATATTTATATGGGGCCACATTATTCTTATACTGGGGTTGGGAGGGCTGTTTATGTTTATATGGGGCCAGATTAGTTTTATACTGGAGGGGGGGCTGTGTATATTTATTGTTGGGCCAGATTCCTCTTATACTGGAGGGCTGTATATGGGATACAAAATATTACTAAGCTGAGGGCAGTATATGGGGTACAGTATATTACTAAGCTGGGGGGCTGTATATGGGGTACAGTATATTGCTAAGCTGGGGGGCAGTATATGGGGTACAGTATGTTACTAAGCTATATGGTAGCTGTATATAATTTAATTGGGGGTGAATAACGATACTAAACCTTTCTTCTTTATGATGATGGGGAACCCCCTTTAAAAAATCAGTTGTACTGTGAAGCAGACCAGAGCTGCAAAGTTCGGGCTCGTAACAAACTTTGAGGGTTTGGGTCCCTTCGACCCAACCCTGAACCTTACTAGGAATTTGGGGTTGGTGGCGTGTTAACGCATAACTCCGCACTAAACCTGCCGGCTGCAATTTTGGGGAGAATTGTTGATCCCTTATGATGTCAGTTTAGTATCGACAAGTATGGGTCATTTAAATTAAACTGGCAAGGACCACTAATCGCAGTTGTTATTGGTTGCGGTCAGGGTAACTACCTGAACCTACAAATCTTTTTCAAATTTTGGCTTGAACAAACGCAAATTTCAACAGGTCCGCTCATCATCAGCAGTCACAACATCCAGTCATTAATGTAACTGTTTTCTTTGAAGATAAGTGAAGATACAGAAGAAGGGGGTGAGATTTGGTTAAGACAGGTCTCAGCAATGCCATAGTAATGCTTTTAAAGCATGAATTTTTGTACGAGCTGAAGAAAATTGTGTAGCTGTAAAATTCTGAATTCATCTCGATACTATTCCAGAATCCAGTTTGAGTGGAAGTAAACAAGACCTTGACATACCTATTAAAAGTTTTATCAATGTTTACCCAGCCCAAGAATACAAGAGGATAAGTTTAATTGCATGTATAATGATAATACCGCACACTTCTTACAAATATGTTTGTCTCCCAGAAAGCCTTTTATAACTTAACATTTCTATTACCGCTATCAGAAAAGCCCCAAACAGACAGCTGTATTTACCGTCTTCCATCAAAAGATGATAAAAAGAAACAGTTTATATATCAGATTATATAAGGCAAAATTGACTAATGATTATAATTTATAACCCATCACTGAATAATGATGTATTCAAGGGTTGTCATCAAATGATGAAAGGAACCTAATATGAAAGATTTTCCCTGAGTAGAGTAACTACAGTTAAATTGCAGCGAGATACAATTCTTTGATAAAACACAATAAGAGTCTCTAGAATACCTAATAATAGGCTCCTTATACTGATTGGAGCATTGCAATAAAAGCCCAGAAATTAAAAGTTTCAACAAGTCTGATAAGGCATGTCAAGGTGAAATCAAATAAAAATAAATTGAAAATGCTACAAATATGCAATTTTCAATCTTAAAATATTGTATAAATTTTTCATTCATCAGCTTTTCAGACGTGGACAAAAGGGATACATCTTGTAATAGAGAAATCGGAACAATAAAAACCTTTAACCTTAACCGTTAAGCCTCTGGGGCAAATTTACTAATGCTGTGTAATTTTTGGACTGTGTTTAACTTGGTCTTCAAATTCACCTGACTTATTTCAGTAACTGATTTGGGTGATAATTTTGTTGCATCTTAAGTCTTTTTTTCCGCTATTATAACAGAATTGTAACCGAAGGAAAACTTCCATACATGTAAGCCAAAGATGAACAAAAGGTACCGGTAAATGGAGACCTTCCGTTCACCTTCCTTTTTTTAGTTTCCATTACACTCCTAAAATGGATAGTGTAAATGGAAATACAGGAGTGGATTGAGCATTAGACTGTGTAGTTTAAACCACCAATTTTTGGAAAGAAAATGGTGCAGTTCTGGTACATGTATAAACATGTATAAACGCCATTCTGGGTAAAAAAAAAGGCATTCTCCTCCATTTGGGCAAATAGTTTTTTGCCTTTTTCAATACTGTCCATAAAGGGGTGCCACAAGGCAAGGAAAAGGCAAGGCCACTGGTGTCTGCTGGATTCACAAACTTTCCTACCGGAAAACTGGCAAGAAAGTGTGCCACAATTCACCCCTGCTGGAGTAAGTTGTAGTGTGGCTGCTGAGAACAAGTGCTTTATTCTTGTGCCTTGTCATTTGAATGCAAGCTATAGGCTAGGGATCAAAAGCACTATAAGAAACATGGGTCTTGATATATGCCTCCCATTGGTACATTTTAAGCCCCACACATATCCCTTTTTCTGGGCAAAGGAGACAAAGTAGTGCAAAGGATCTAAACCCAAATTATAACACTTGCATGTAACTTAGCTTACTTTTTCAACTGTCTGTTGAGAGTGATGAAAAGGCGACTTTATGTGATATTCAGTGGAATCGGTGACAGATTCTATTAACAGAGACTCAGATGCAGGTATAAACATAACGTGAAATAAATATGCAATGCAGTCCTACCAGGGCTTGACTTTTTGGCATGGGCGAAGCTTAATTCCTGTGGTAATTTAGTGGCTGGCTTGATGCATGGCCCAGCACTAAATGGGTCATGGTAGCCTGGTCCAGGTGACAGGCCTCTTCCATGCTGAGTAGGTCCAGCAAGGGAATTCAAGAAGAGGGTGAGCCTACAATCTAATAGAAGGTCCCTTCTGGGGCACTCTCTGTGTAATGTGTGGTGAAGGGATTCCTGGACAGATGGGGAGGCCCATGATGTTAGAGGCAGGCTGGTATCAGATGTGGAGACAGAGGTTATGAACGTAAAACTCAGTCTCTTTATTCACAGACTTTATTCACAGCAGTGGGTAAAAGGTTGAAGTAGAATAAAGTAGAATTAAGATCCGAGAATGGGGCTAAGGGAAAAACAACATAGGTACATAGTGTACAAAGCACAAAGCATGTAATTGAGGTAACATATCCATAAACCTATGGAAGAATAGAGGGGGGAAAGGGAAGATTAGGGGGTGGAGTTCCAATGGGCTCATAGGCAAAAATAAAGGTGGAATTAAGAATTCAGAAATCTATTTCCCAGCATATGCCAAGGGGCCCAAATTTGTAGGAAACAATCTACTCAATTGTGAAGTGTGGCTGATAGATTTTCTAAAATCTCGCTGTCAGGTCGTTCTACACATTACACTTGAAAATGCACATATATGCTACACTGACACATACTCACAGCACCATACTTATATACCATGTATGCAGTGATATATGCAGCAGAAGCTTCCCTTATTAAGATACTGTCTCGGAACCTCACTCATTAAAAAGATGTCCAGCAGCAGCCTCTATTCAAGGAAATGTCTAGGAGCAGCCTCTATTCAATGATATGTCCAGCAGCAACGTCCACTCAGTGAAATGTGTATCTGGTCCAGGGCGGGTGCAAAGGATCGATTTTTTTTCATGGACCCTGTTTTAACATAAAAATTTAAAATTATAATTATTTCACATGTTTAAAATTTTGCATAGAAACCTGTTGGGCATTGAAAGTTTGATATTTTTTTTAAGTTAAAAAAATTTTGCATTCACATTCTAACGCAAAAATATAATAGTCGGAATATAACAACCCCAGCACCAAAAGCTAAGTACACTTCAAGGACATTCTCATAACAATGCACTTTAATTGGAAAAGTTTGGGTCCTATCAGCTGTGTCTTGTTGGTTGTCCCTACACACAGCCCCAATCCAAGTGCCGTCTGCTTTTCTCCCAGTGATGATTAAATTTTATCCGCTGTATCTCTTCATTTTCCTATTTTCTTTTATTTATGTGATATAAATATCAAGACAAATTGTCATTTACTGTCATTCATTTTCTATGCAGACGCAGACAAATTACTTGTCCTGTTTTACCTTGATAGATGGTTAGAAAATGGATAAAAAGCCAAGGATATAATACAATTAGTTTGTGTTAAAAGCATGAAGGCCAACTCTTAAACATGTTTTTCAAAATTCACATTTTTTAACCTTTGGATTCTGTCGCTGCTTTAAGTCTTCTTTTTCCATGTGAAATTCTTAGGTGACAATGGAGAATGAATGTGTTGATACATTCCAGAACTCCCATAGATGTGGATAGCTGCAAAACTGAGATGATCCCTCTTGACTCAATACAATTATCATTATAGCACAATTTGGATAGATTTAACAGATTTTCACATTTTGAAATGTATAGGTTTTTCTATTGTTGCACTGTAATTACTGTTTTTATGTGAACTAGGATTTTACTGTAAATCATACAATTTCATTTTAACATATTTTCACATCAGTAGCAGGACCCCAGTGTCTCTAGATTACATTTTTTAAATTTGTTTAAAAAAATCTCCACCATCAAATTTTTTTTCTTTAGCATAACATACTGACTACAACTAGCACACGTGCCTACTAATGCTAGCTTAATTTTTTAATTATTTCTTACTTATTTTCTTTATGTTTTTTTTATTAAGAATAGTAACAACGGATTACACCTGCAAAAGGAGGGAGAGGGGAAGGTATAAGAGAAAAGCTTAAGATATACAAGATTAAATACATGCAGTCCCTAACTTAACAATACCCCACTTATAGACGACCCCTAGTTACAAACTGACCTCTCTGCCCACTGCGACCTTTTAATTTACTAACCTTTAGCTTCAGGCTACAAGGGTCATCTATAAGAATGAGGACTCTTGCACACAAACATGTGCAACCCGTGTATACAGACTGTATTTTGGACGGTCCCATGGGTTGGAAGGGAGTTATATAGGCCGAACAGCCTCGCTGGAACTGTATTTACTATTGCAGTTCGGGCATAGCTGTTACTGTAGTTCGGGAACGTCTTTGCATTATATTTACAATACAGGTATAAAAATGTTATATCTTATTGGCCAAGGTCGCAGACGCGACGGTACCAATTTTCTGAAGTTTTATTATTTCATTTTTTTAATGCAAAATAGAATTATATAAAGGGAATGGGTGATTTTTGTGTTGTTTTTTTATTTTTCATTTTATGTTTCATTTATTTTTCTAAAACCTTTATTTAACTTATTTTTTACTGTCCCACTAGGAGACTTACACTGGAGGATAACTTTATCCTTTATACAATAAATTGCAGTACTTCTGACTGACTGTACTTCTGACTGTACAGTCTTGGACTGGGCCCAATGGGCCACCGTACATGGCAGACACAGAGATCTTCCTCAGACCTCTGGATTCCATGGCACCCCCTGCGATCATGTTTTGGGGACCGTGGGAATGACAGAGGGAACTGTGTTCTCTGTTTCTCTCCTCAGCTGCCACTGCCATGCTTGATTGTGAATGTTAAGGGGTTAAACTGCCCAACAAGGAGAGATCTCCCTGCCGGGCAGACGCCGCAATGACAGGGCTATATGTAACAGCCGGCCTCCTTCTGCAGAGCATGCTGGCACATTCATGTCAGCAGTATTTAAAAGACAAAATAGATCGCCCAAATAAGGGTACGGCCCACCAGTTGGGACAACCTATTTTGTCCTATATCATCAATTTTACACTGGATCCTCGATCGGATCCAGTTCATCAAATACACAAAAAAAGAAAAAGCAACCTACCTAAAGTACCTAAACTTGGACTCTTGGATTGCTGCTACTTTCAGACAGCTAGGCCTTTTTTGAATTTCTCTGCTGTTCCTACTGTGAACAGCTCCTGAGCTCTGCTATTCCTCAGACTTGTAAGGGGTCATTTTTATGTATCTTTTCATGGTTTTACTTTGTTTTGGACTTGGTTGGAATATCAGGCAGCTAAGTCTGTTGGGCTTTTGCGAACTTTAATCAAAAAGTTGCACAAGAGTTGCAAACTCTTTTGCAACCCCTTCTAAAGTTTTTCCTAGGCTTGATTGGGACTGGAGTTTATTTACAACGTTTTAACCACCATTTGCAGCAAAATTTTGACTTTTTCATACGCTCACATCTGAATTTCAAAAATTCTTGCATGGCTAACTTTGTTAGGCGAGTTGAAAAGTCGCAAATTTAGGTGCAAATTTATCAAAGATAGTCTCAAATATAAGAGGAAAATTCTAAAATAAATGACCCCATAGTTCTTCAGCATATAGTTCAGATTTGCAACATAGGGGTCCTTTACCTTTAGCCTGGAAGTTTGCATCTGTCTATTTTTGGTGGGGGTCTTTTGCAACTTTTTAACATACAAAAGTTGCAAATTTCTGAGCAACCCATTCTAAATTTACTTCTTTACCAGAAGGGGAGTGGTGTTTTTTGAAAATAGAATTGTGACTTTTTTAGCCCTTGAGCAAAAATTTGTGACTTCTTTAACCATCAACATCTGGATAATAATGATAAATCAGACACAACACAAAAAACTTGGTGGGACGAACTTTGCTGAGCAGGTGAAAAAGTTGCACATGTTTGCTCAAATCTGCCAATGCGCCCAAAAAAGTTGCAAATATGATACCAATACTAAGATAAATGATCCCTCAAATGTCCTCCTATATTTTTGACCCTTATGTTGAAGTTTAAAGTAAAGGATGACTTTCTTGTTTTATGTCTTCCTTGGTATTATTTTAGCTCTTGGATAAAAATGTTAATAGTTAATGCACATTCATCATTGAAGATCAGTATATACTGATCAATATACACATATGTAGTGGCATATACTGTCCACTGCTTCTATGTATTTATCATTTACTCCAAAGTTAGTTCCTTATATAGGAGTTTGCCATTTTTGAGTTGTAGTTCAAAAATATGCACTAAAAATTGGTCTTTAAAGGAAACCTGCTATCAGTAATACATTAGCTGAGATATTCCTGATGATAGATTCCTACTAGATTCCTTCCATACACTGCCTTTAGCTAAACTTAAAATAATGGACTTTTCCTTCTCAGTGCACGGTTGTTTAGCAGTGAACACTGTGTGGGAAACTAAAGGGTCTCTTCATCCTTTCACACACCTGCGATGGGTGGAGCCAAGCAATAATGTGGGGGCCAAATGGTGGTTGACGGAGCCAATATACACAAAGACAGAAAATATTTCAGAAATAATTTTAATGGTGGGAGGAGGCATATATTTTAAATGTGGCAATATTCATGTGACCCTTAAAAACAATGTAACGTGCTTATATGCTAATGTTAGTGTCGTTGGATAACCCTAAAGGCCTGAAGGGTATTATATAGGCCTGAAGTATACTGCTGGGGTTGCCATCTTTTCCTGGGTTGAACACAAAGAGGCTTCTTCACAAAGTAAAGGATTGAGATGGTTTATCTGGCAAGCTCTGTGCAGCACTACAGAATCTGTGAGCACTATAGAAATGAAGAGTTATTATTGTTATGCAACACTATTAAATAATGTGGCACAAAGTGTACATTAGTGAGGCAAACTGTACTAAGGCAGAATGCATCAGTTTTCATATATCTGGGCCAATGTGTTGCCCATGGCTGCCGATCTTGTTACTGATTTTCCAAATAGTTACCGTATATACTCGAGTATAAGCCGACCCGAGTATAAGCCGAGACCCCTAATTTTACCACCAAAAACTGGGAAAACCTATTGACTCGAGTATAAGCGAGGGTGGGAAATGCATTGGTCACAGACCCCCCCCCAGTATATAGCCAGCCAGCCCCCTATAGTATACAGCCTGCCCCTAGTAGTATACAGCCTGCCCAGCCTGCCCCCAGTAGTTTACAGCCATCCCAGCTTGCCCTCAGTAGTATACAGCCAGCCAAGCCTGCCCCCAGTAGTATACAGCCTGCCCCCCGTAGTATACAGCCACCCCAGCCTGCCCCCAGTAGTATACAGCCACCCCAGCCTGCCCCCAGTAGTATACAGCCTGCCCCAGTCTGCCCCCAGTAGTATACAGTCACCCCAGCCTGCCCCCAGTAGTATACAGCCACCCCAGCCTGCCCCCAGTATTATACAGCCTGCCCCCTGTAGTATACAGCCACCCCAGCCTGACCCCAGAAGTATACAGCCACCCCAGCCTGCCCCCAGTAGTATACAGCCACCCCAGCCTGCCCCGTGTAGTATACAGCCTGCCCCCAGTAGTATACAGCCACCCCAGCCTGCCCCTAGTAGTATGCAGCCTGCCCCCAGTAGTATACAGCCACCCCAGCCTGCCCCCAGTAGTATACAGCCTGCCCCCTATGGTATACAGGCACCCCAGCCTGCCCCCAGTAGTATACAGCCTGCCCCCAGTAATATACAGCCACCCCAGCCTTCCCCCAGTAGTATACAGCCTGCCCCCAGTAGTATAGAGCCAACCCAGCCTGACCCCAGTAGTATACAGCCTGCCCTCTGTAGTATACAGCCACCCCAGCCTGCCCTCAGTAGTATACAGCCCAGCCCAGCCTGCCCCCAGTAGTATAGAGCCACCCCAGCCTGACCCCAGTAGTATACAGCCTGCCCTTTGTAGTATACAGGCACCCCAGCCTGCCCTCAGTAGTATACAGCCTGCCCCCAGTAGTATACAGCCACCCCAGCCTGCCCCCAGTAGTATACAGCCTGCCCCCAGTAGTATAGAGGCACCCCAGCCTGCCCCCAGTAGTATACAGCCTGCCCCCAGTAGTATAGAGGCACCCCAGCCTGCCTCCAGTAGTATACAGCCAGCCCAGCATTAAAAAAAACAAAAAAAACTTATATACTCAGCCTCTGGTGGCCCGATGCGCAGCGCAGCTCCCCCGATGTCATCGCGGCTCGTCTTCTGGCTTCTGTGCCTGTCTTCTTTATTCTGTAACATCCTGCAGGGCGCCGCCATTGCTCTCTCCAAGGCCGGCAGGTGCATAGTATGACGCGTATGACACGAGAAAAACATGGAGGCGCCCTGCAGGATGTTACAGAAGAAAGAAGATAGGCTGACATCGGGGGCAACGGAGGGTGAGTATATAAGTTTATTATTTTTTAAGTGCATTGACATTTGTATTTACTCGTGTATAAGCCGAGGGGACGTTTTTCAGCACATCTTTTGTGCTGAAAAACTCGGCTTATACACAAGTATATACGGTAGATCAAAATATGAAGGCTTGATCTAACTGATAAACACGGGCTATGGGCATCATTTATCTTATCTCTGTATGTTTTGGCTAGTTTCTGTCTGCTTCTTTGGTAATTTATCAATCTCACTTTTTTCTTGTGTTTAAAGTTCATTTTTTGAGACATTTGTTAAAAATGTGCCAAAAATGTTATACAAATGTCTCAAGTCATTTCTTTCCATATTAAGTTTTTCTTAAGTATTGTTTTGTCTGGAGTTTTTTGCGCCAAAAAATGTCTCAAAAAAATTTGAGACAATTTGAAATCATTTAGCACATTTGGAATAGAAGATAAATATGTCTTACTCATGAAAACCAAATGTCCGGCAGACATTTCAAAATGTCCCCAAAAAGGCGCAAAAAATGCAATGAGCCAAAAAATGTCTCAAAAAAGACAGAAAAAACAGGAAGAAAAACACTGATAAATGACCCCTTATTTTTTTAATCCATCTGAATTGTTATAAGTTTAAATTGAAATACCCCAATACCTTCTTCTTGGTTACATCCACACCGGGGCTCATTTACTTAATCGGTCCATTCGCAATCCCGCGGCACGTTGTCCGACGTTGATTCAGAGCTTGCCGGGATTCACTATGGTGGTGCGCCCAATATCCATTAGGTGTCGCTGCTGCGCCGAGGTCCACTGGAGTTCACCTTCTTCGTCCCGGCGTATGTGAGTGCTATTCTTCCGACACAAATAGTTTTTTAAATTCCGCGGGTTTTCCAAATCCGTCGGGTCTTCCAACGCCCACGCCAAGCCCCCCCATTTCTGTCATGCAAAAGACGGCGCCGATGCTCCACAATCCGATCGCGTACGCCAAAATCCAGGGGCAATTCACAGCAAATCAGAAATATTCGGGAAACCGGACGAAAATGCACGATTTGGACCTTTAGTAAATGAGCCCCACTGTGTCTAGTTTCTTTGTACTGTGCTGGGACTAAGTTACTGCTTCTACTGACAATGATAAAACACAGATATATGATTCTTTCTTTTCTCTAATTCACTCGCTCTTGACCAAGGTTAGTAATGTATTTTTACATAAGAGCACCGTTACAAGGATTGGTCATGTAGAATGATGTGCTATTGCCTTCAATGTGAGAGATTCTTCTTCTACTTTTTGGTCAAATATCTTCTTGCATGAACAGAGAAATCCATGGATTGAGATTGAATAGACTGACAATGAACTTTCAAACCTACAAATGCCGTCCATTGTGCCTTTTCTTATTATACTGGTAAACATTTGTCCCCTACATCTTATACACGAGTTCCACTTGGAATAAAAAAAAATCAGTAAATATATAATATACAAGCCCTTGAGCTTTTTGTATGCTTAATGGGTTTCATTTGTAAGTAAAAACTTTCTATTTTCAAAATGTAACAATATAAATGAGTGATTTTTTCCAAGTTGATTTATTTCACATTGATACCTAATATTTCTGTGAGTCAGATTATGTCTTGTCTTTGCAAATGAAAAATATTTGGGAATGAGATTGTGCCCCCTTAATGTTCCATACTGTGAATTGTATTTTATCCATGCAATTTACTCAGTATTATTTGGATACAAATGATCTGTTAGGATAACATGTTGTACTTCATTTCTCATTTGTGCTGTGATCTCGGTTGGTTCTAGTAGTTGGCTCTCACATGGCTAATTAATGGTATTTGTAATATTTCCAATATTTTTGTGTTCTTAACTTTATATTTTTTAATGATAGGAATGTTTGTACCATGTGGGGCTAATACAATATACAATAAAACCCATTTGAGCAGATCATCCCAATTTGACAAACAAACTGTCATAGAGACAGGTTAGAGCATCCACTGGAGACAACAAACGTGTACAGTCGCAGACCATACCAATAATCAAGAAATAATAACAATCTTTATTTATATGGTGCCCTCAAATTGCGCATCAAAAAGAGGCCAAAATTGTGTACTTCATCCTTGCTATCACATCAAAGTATCCAGGGCAATAGTAGGAATAATGATGTTCAGTCATGATACTAACACAAATCATCCCGACTTAGATGTCCGTAGATGGTCACCTCTCTTTCTAACCCATCATGGTGACCTATCCATTTAGTAATTCAGGGTGGACTTATCCTTCTTGGTCCTCAGCATGGCATTGCTTAAAATATTAGTTCCGTTCCCATTTGTTATTTCCAATATGGTTCTTCTCATTCTTATTCCTGGTCTCCAGCACTGTATCCCTATAAACTTTGGTATTTGGTCACCAATATTCCTGGATATTAATTTATTATTAAATTCTGTAGTATAAAACCTAGAACTAACAAATGTTCATTATTTAACACTAAAGCATTTCTGAACATTGGGCCACATTTATCACTTGTTTTTTCTGTTGTTTTTGCGCCTTTTCGTTTAGGTGCACCGTTTTTGCGCCATTTTTGCGATTAAACGTCAAATTAGCCGCGCAGCAAAAATAACCACCTTTCCCTCATCTATCGTTCAATTCCAGATGTTTTGCTGCGCCTAATGATATTCATCACGTGCAACTTTTGCATTTAGGCGCAAAAACGGGCACAAAAACACTCCAGCCCAAAGGTGGCGTTATCTGAGAAGAAAGCACTGAGCCCCTTTGCAGAAGAGCTCATTTCTAGCAGCAAAGCTCAGCCAGACACTGGAACATATAATAGATACAATTAGATACATTACAGACAGGAGCTGCAGACTCTGGGCCACATTTATCACTTGTTTTTTCTGTTGTTTTTGCGCCTTTTCGTTTAGGCGCACCGTTTTTGCGCCATTTTTGCGATTAAACGTCAAATTAGCCGCGCAGCTAAAATAACCACCTTTCCCTCATCTATCGTTCAATTCCAGATGTTTTGCTGCGCCTAATGATATTCATCACGTGCGACTTTTGCATTTAGGCGCAAAAACGGGCGCAAAAACACTCCAGCCCGAAGGTGGCGTTATCTGAGAAGAAAGCACTGGGCCCCTTTGCAGAAGAGCTCATTTCTAGCAGCACAGCTCAGCCAGACACTGGAACATATAATAGATACAATTAGATACATTACAGACAGGAGCTGCAGACTCTATTTACAGTTCATCACCTTCTATTTACTAAATATTCTGCAAAACGCTGAGCTCACAGCAAGAGCAAGAGAAGTTTGCACAAGTTTGCAGAAGTTTGCAGATACTACAAACAAGTGTCCCCCATGTAATTCTGCACAGTGTCTGAGGGGGATATTGTGCAGAATTACAGGGGTGCAGCAGGAGACCAGCACTGGGGGATCCCCTCCAGGAGAAGCCACTGCTGAGGAGATCACTGGGTGCTGGGTGTCACACACCTGGGTGCTGCTGTGAGTGTTATCTTCATTCTGGGCTGTGGGAGAAGCAGAGAGGAGCTTGTAGCAGGATGACATGTAAGTGCCCGAATCTAACATTGCGCCTAAACTGCGCCTAAACTGTGTTAAAGTAAAGTGATTAATAAGAGGCAGAAAATATACTTATCACAGATGGTTGTAGCTTGTGATAATTCTGGCAAAACAGTGCGCCCGAATTTAGGCGCAACTACTACACTTAGGCGCACAAAAGTGATAAATGTGGCCCTCTATTTACAGTTCATCACTTCTATTTACAAAATATTCTGCAAAACCTGAGCTCAAAGCAAGAGAGAAGAGAAGTTTGCACAAGTTTGCAGAAGCTTGCAGATACTACAAACAAGTGTCCCCCATGTAATTCTGCACAGTATCACCAGTGTGTCTGAGGGGGATACTGTGCAGAATTACAGGGGTGCAGCAGGAGACCAGCACTGGGGGATCCCCTCTAGGAGAAGCCCCTGCTGAGGAGGTCACTGGGTGCTGGGTGTCACACACCTGGGTGCTGCTGTGAGTGTTATCTTCATTCTGGGCTGTGGGAGAAGCAGAGAGGAGCTTGTAGCAGGATCACATGTAAGTGCCCGAATCTAACATTGCGCCTAAACTGCGCCTAAACTGTGTTAAAGTAAAGTGATTAATAAGAGGCAGAAAATATACTTATCACAGATGGTTGTAGCTTGTGATAATTCTGGCAAAACAGTGCGCCAGAATTTAGGCGCAACTACTACACTTAGGCGCACAGAAGTGATAAATGTGGCCCATTATATTATATAAAGGGCCACATTTATCACTTTTGTGCGCCTAAGTGTAGTAGTGGTCCTGCTACAAGCTCCTCTCTGCTTCTCCCACAGCCCAGAATGAAGATAATACTCACAGCAGCACCCAGGTGTGTGACACACTGCACCCAGTGACCTCCTCAGCAGGGGCTTCTCCTGGAGGGGATCCCCCAGTGCTGGTCTCCTGCTGCACCCCTGTAATTCTGCACAATATCCCCCTCAGACACTGTGCAGAATTACATGGGGGACACTTGTATGTACTATCTGCAAGCTTCTGCAAACTTGTGCAAACTTCTCTCTCTTGCTGTGAGCTCAGCATTTTGCAGATTGTTTTGTAAATAGAAGGTGATGAACTGTAAATAGAGTCTGCAGCTCCTGTCTGTAATGTATCTAATTGTATCTATTATATGTTCCAGTGTCTGGTTGAGCTTTGCTGATAGAAATGAGCTCTTCTGCACAGGGGCTCAGTGCTTTCTTCTCAGATAACGCCACCTTTGGGCTGGAGTGTTTTTGCGCCCGTTTTTGCGCCTAAATGCAAAAGTCGCACGTGATGAATATCATTAGGCGCAGCAAAACATCTGGAATTGAACGATAGATGAGGGAAAGGTGGTTATTTTAGCTGCGCGGCTAATTTGACGTTTAATCGCAAAAATGGCGCAAAAACGGTGCGCCTAAACGAAAAGGCGCAAAAACAACAGAAAAAACAAGTGATAAATGTGGCCCAAAGTTAATAAGCAAAAAAAATTGGACGTATTAGGATTATAGCAAGTGGAGATGAGTGAAGTGATTCCGAAAAAGTGGAATTCGATCTAACCTTCTGCAAAACTTTGGTGAGTCAAGAATACAAATTTCCTTTGAAAATAAGCCTAAAATGCCTAAAATGGTGGCTTCCGTGAGGCTGGGTGTAGAAATTAAAAGCCTGGGAACATTACAACACATGTCAGGAAATGTTGATCAATGCCAATCAGCAGCTAACTGCCCCCTGTGAGATCATTGGCTGTCACAGGCTTTTGGATTGGGATTGAGGATTTAATCACTACAGCTGGCAATGAAGCTCAGGGGAGTCAGACATATAAGAGTATTGCTGGCTTTAGGGCAAAGCGGGCAATTGCCAAAACGCAGAAAAAAACTGACAAAAAGTAAAAAAAAAGATAAGTCCATCCCTAAATGTATATAGGGGCAGATTTCTTAAACGCTGGTGCTGCTTACACCAGAACCTGATGTTGGCCTGGCACCTTAGGCCGCACAGGATATATCTAGAAGCTTCAGCCTCTTGATATATTTCTGGCGAGGTGGGGTTTGGGAGTTGTTTTATGAATTGGATACAGATATTATATAAGAAAGCTAGGGCCTGCGTGTGTATCGAGGGGGAGAGGTTCAAGTTATTGCGAGGGACTAGACAGGGATCTCTCCTCTCCTCTTTGCATTGGTTATTGAAGCCTTGGCTGCAAGGATTAGAGGGGAGGAGAGAGTGGAAGGATTTAAATTTGGCCAGACAGAAATTAAAATCTCACTATATGCAGATGACGTATTACTATTTGTAGCGAATCCAGAAGTGTCAATGAATGTTCAACAAGAAACTCTTAGGGGCAGATTTACTTACCCGGTCCATTCGCGATCCAGCGGCACGTTCTCTGCGCTGGATTCGGGTCCGGCCGGGATTCATTAAGGCAGTTCCTCCGCCGTCCACTAGGTGGCGCTGCTGTGCTGAAAAGCATTGGAACGCGCTGGAATACACCGAGCCAGGCTGAGTGAAGGTAAGTGCAAGCTCTGCAACAGATTTTTTGGTTTAAATGTGGCGGTTTTCCCCAATCCATCTGTTTTTTCGTTCGGCCACGCCCCCGATGCCAGCGCCGATGCGCCAAAATCCGATCGCGTGCGCCAAAATCCCGTGGCAATTCAGGGGAAATAGGCACAAATCGGAAATATTCGGGTAACACGTCGGGAAAACGCGAATTGGGCCCTTAGTAAATGACCCCCTTAGTGTCTATGGGAAAATGTCTGGGCTGCAGATTAATTGGGCAAAATCAGCTGCGATGTTCTTGGGAGTAAACAGGGTGGATTTGAATCTTCCATTGGAGATTATTAAGGGAGATAAATCCTTTAGATATTTGGGTATTGTATTATCAGATTCGTTAAATCGGTTTGTGGAATTAAATATACTCCCTTTAATTAAAAAGTGGAGGATGAAGATCATGATTTGGTCCAAATTGAAATTGTCGTATGCGGCTAGGCTTAGTCTGATCTTCTTCCTCAAGCGCTATATCTTTTCAGAAATTCTCCTATGAAAATACCTGAACAGATTTTTGATATCATGGATAAAATATGCGCTGAATTTTTCTTGGGGGGGGGAGCCAGAATTGAGGAGAAAGTTCTACAATGCTTAAGGGAGGATGGAGGAGTGTCACTTCCAAATTGGAGACAAAGGGGCTCATTTACTAAGGGTCGAAATCGCGCACTTTCGTTGGGTTTCCATGCAATTTCTGGTTTGTGCCAAAAGGCCCCAGGATTTTGGCGCATGTGATCGGATTTTGCCGCATCGGCACTGGCATTCACGCGATAGAAATCGAGGGCCGTGGCCGTCGGACAAGCCGACGGATTCGGAAAAGCCACAGAATTTAAAAAACCATTTGTGTCGCAACATCAGCACTTACATGCACCAGGAAGAAGTAGGTGAACTCCGGCAGACCTCGGCGCAGCAGCAACACCTGGTGGATATCGGGCGCATGGAGCTTAGTGAATCCCGGCAGACCGGAATCAGCGTCAGACAACACGCCACGGGATCACGACTGGACCGGGTAAGTAAATGTGCCCCTTTATTTTGTTGCAGCCCAAGTAGCAGCGGCCCTAAAGAAACATCTGGTGAAATTGCTGAATTATTCAAACTTCAGGATAGGAAATTACAGTTCATAAACATATTGGAGACATATTGGAGACTCTCCCCAGTGCAAGACAATGTAAGAACTTTTTCTATGTTGGAAACTTCAAGACAGAGTTGGCATAAAATGAAGAAAATACTAGGCTTGGACAGAGGAGGCTCCGAACTGGGACAATACTACTATAAAAGGGGATACAATTACAGGATACAAAAGATGGATAGTTAAAGGGGTAAGATTTGTATTTCAACTATTTGATCATGGGTCTTTTAAATCTTTTGAAATATTAGCACAGGAGTTTGATATTGATATCGTACATAAACTTACGGTGGATTGGTAAAAGTTTACAAGATTCACATTTGGAGTCACAGGAATATGGGAAGTTTAGAAATTTAATAAGGGATAAAAAGATATCACCCATTTATGAAGCACTTGTACATAAGGGTTCAAAGAAAATTAAGTTTATGGCAATGCAAAAATGGGATGAGGGATTGGGGACAACAACTGTAGATGTGGAGGAATGGAATGAGGTGTTACAGTCACCATTGTGGGTTTCTAAAAACAGTAGTCACAGAATCAGGACCGGCTCCAGGTTTAAGTGGGCCCCTGGGCGACAGAGCTCTAGTGGGCCCCTTTATGGGCCGCCCTCCAGTAGTCACACTGCCCCCCCCCTCCGCCTCCCCCTCACACGACCCCTCATCCCCATGTACACATCCCCCCTCCTGTATAAACACTGCTACCCCTCCCCCTGTATACACACTGCCCCTCTTCCCCCTGTATACACACTGCCCCCCTCCTGTATACACACTGACCCCCCCTCCTCCTGTATGCACACAGCCCCCCATGTTCTCCCCCTGTATACACACTGCCCCACCCCCTCCACCTCCTGTATACACATAGCCCCCCATGTTCTCCCCCTTCCCTGGCCCCTGCTATGTCTCTCCCCCCTCACCTCACAGATGCAGGTCTGTGTTGTCACTGCTTTTCCCGGCAGGTCATGTGACCATGATGTCATCACAGGTCCTTCAGCCTCTGCAGCTCATGCCGGGGAAAGCAGTGACTGCACATGTACTCATCGCGATCTGTGTCCGGGCAGCGGGGCAGATGTCCTGCTGACCCGGGGGCCCGAGTGGGCCCCCTCCATTACCCCGGGGCCCCGGCACTTGCCCGGGTTAGCCGGGTGCTGGCGCCGGGCCTGCACAGAATCACAACATTTTTTATTATTCATAGGTTGCATAGAACGCCAAGTTGGCTATATAGAATAGGTTATAAAGAAAATGATGTCTGTTTGAAATGTCATGAAGAGAGGGCTGGGTGGTATCACATTTAAATATTGGGAAGAAGTTTTTGGGGTTATAAATGAAGCATTGGGAATATCATTATCAAAAGATCCATGGTTAGGTATATTGGGGTATTTTGGAAGGAAAAAACTGAGTAAATGTACTGAGAAAATTATATCTCAATTATTATTCATGGCTAGGAAGGTAATCCGAAAATTGTCGATTAAGGATACCTCACCAACAATTGAAACGTGGAAACAGAGTGTTATGGAAGTGATCAAATTAGAAATAATGTCCTTGGTGACAAAAGAAAGTAGAGTGTTATGGAAAAAGAAATGGTATAAGTGGTTGTACTATATGGAGATGGCACGGGGGAGTGGAGGAGAGGGGGGGTGGAGGATGTGAGTAGACAGAGAGCCCTTTCCTTTTTTTTTTCCTCCTTTTCTCTCTCTCTCTCTTTCCATTTCCATTCCATTTCCTTCATTGGATATGGTCTTGTCCTTGGGGGGTGGGGGTTATTTGGTGTGTATTGTTTAAGGGGAAATATCAGATGGATATATGTTGTTGTTGGTTTTCGAAAAGAAATATAATGATTGGTAATATTAATGATCTATTGAACCATGTGCTTTTTGCTACATTGTGGGGTGAATTTATTGTATTATTATCTATTTAATCATGTGTTTGTACTTATGTACTGAAAGGAAAAAAAAAAGCAAACGGATGATGTATTTAGATGAAACAATATGTACGATTGTTTGTAGTATGTAAATTTATATAAAAGTCTGTAATTTTCATTGATAAAATAAACATCATTTTAAAGAAAAATAAAATATTTCTGGCGAGGTGGACATCTATGCCTGGATCTGGTGCAGGCTACAGCTGTAGGAGAGAGAGATACACAGCTCTAGCAGCGTAAGTCTTTCTTACATACATGTCAGACGCCAACTTGTGTTGCTCTCTAGTTGGCACCGCAGACAGCTGCATGTCCTGCATGGTGGAAACGGCCAGGTCTGTGACTGATTCACTACCAGGTACAACTAAGATATGCATTTTCCATCCACGTGCAGTGATGTAAATACACATACAGTCTCCCAGTGCTTGCACACTTCGTGAAATGTAAATCGAACTTTAGGAAAATATTCACCAAACCGGCCGAGTCAAGTTTTTGAAAAGTTTGCTCAATTCTAATAGCGAGTATTGGCCAACAATTGAAATGAATGCAGCATGAAACACCTAGCTCAAGGCATAATATACAGTGAGATAAGCTCACACAGGTGGGATCTTCTCAGTTTGGAGTATCCTCCTCATTCCTTCTCCATCTGGCCAAAACTGCTGTGCTGACTTCTTCCGGGCATTTCTTTGTGCATCTTGCTGACAGTTGATTGACTCCTTACTTCTCGGATACATTTTCCCTTCTCAAATTCACAATACCTACAGTATATTCAATTGAATAGCACCACCAATAGCTGCCATTGATCCCAAAAACTCAATGATCAATGAGACGACATTACAAGCAATTACAGATACATAGATTCAGTTTCTCTTTAACCAGGTCAACTATATGCACTGAGACTTTCTATACAGTCATGGCCATAAATTTTGAGAGTGACACAAATATTATATTTTCGCATGATCTGTCGCCCTCTGGTTTTTATGTGTCTTTGTCAGATGTTTTTATCACATACAGAAATACAAGTGCAATTATATTATGAGTAACAAAAGCTTTTATTGACAGTTAGAATGAGTTAATGCACCAAGTCAATATTTACAGTGTAGACCCTTCTTCTTCAGGACCTCTGCAATTCTCCCTGGCAGCTCTCAATCAACTTCTGGACCAAATCCTGACTGATAGCCGTCCATTCTTGCACAATCAGTGCTCGCATTTTGTCACAATTTGTTGTTTTTTGCTTGTCCACCGGTCTCTTGATGATTGACCCCAAGTTCTCAATGGGATTAAGATCTGGTGAATTTCCAGGCCATTTCCCTGAGCCATTTAGTTATCACCTTTGCTTTGTGGCAAGGTGCTCCATCATGCTGGAAAAGGCATTGTTGATCCCCAAACTGCTCTTGGACAGTTGGGAGAAGTTGCTCTTGGAGGACATTCTGGTATCATTCTTTATTCATGGATGTGTTTTTGGGCAAGACTGTGAGAGAGCCGATTCCCTTGGCTGAGAAGCCGCCCCACACATGAATGGTTGCCGGATGCTTTACAGTTGGCATGAGACAAGACTGGTGGTATCGCTCACCTTGTCTTCTCCGAACAAGCTGTTTTCCAGATGTTCCAAACAATCGGAAAGGGGATTCATCAGAGAAAATGACTTTACCCCAGTCCTCAGCAGTCCACTCCCTGTACCTTTTGCAGAATATCAGTCTGTCCCTGATGTTTTTTCTGGAGAGAAGTGGCTTCTTTGCTGCCCTCCTTGACACCAGGCCTTGCTCCAAGAGTCTCCGCACTCACACCTGCCTGCTGCCATTCCTGAGCAAGCTCTGCACTGCTGGTAGCCCCATCCCGAAGCTGAAACACTTTTAAGAGACGGTCCTGGCACTTGCTGGTCCTTCTTGGGCGCCCAGGAGCCTTTTTGACAACAATGGAACCTCTCTCCTTGAATTCCTTGATGATGCGATAGATTGTGATCGAGGTGCAATCTTGCTAGCTGCGATACTCTTCCCTGTTAGGCCAGTGTTGTGCAGTGCAATGATGACTGCACGTGTTTCTTTAGAGATAACCATGGCTAACAGAAGAGAAAACAATAATGCCAATCACCAGCCTCATTTTATAGTGTCCAGTGGTGTGATTGTTACTTAATCATGACAGATTGATCTCCTGCCCTGTCCTCATCAACACCCACACCTGTGTTACTGGAGCAATCACTGAAACAATGTTAGCTGCTCCTTTTAAGGCAGAGGCCTGCAATGAAGTTGAAATGTGGTTTGGGGGAAAAAGTTCATTTTCTAGGCAAATATTGACTTTGCTATTAATTGCTGTTAAGCTGATCACTCTTTATAACATTCTGGAGTATATGCAAATTGCCATTATAAAACCTGATGCAGTAGACTTTGTAAAAATTAACATTTGTATCATTCTCAAAACTCTCTGTGGTAAGACAATCCCTTTAAGAAAGTTAGGCAGTGTTCTTTGTATAAAGGAGGTACAGATTGGTCATGCTAACGATGAGATCAATCTTCTACCCCAAAAAACACGTCTGTGGACCTTGCAGTGAAGATAATTGTAAAAAACACAAATGAGATTGGATGTTTTAACCACAGTGTCGTGAAGCCTCTTCTTCTCTTCAGTTGAATATATTGTTCATAAACATAACAAGTGCAATTTTTCTGACAAAACAATTCTGGCAAGAGAGGTTGGTGAGCAGGGGGTTAACTCCGAAGCTTACTCCTCATGGCTGGGATGTGGACATATGGCATCAAAATCATCAGCGTCTAACCTAAAGCAATTATCCTGCTGCGTCCCTGAACGAAAAACTCTCTGGCATTCAATATATAATACGAAAGTACAGCTAGAGCCATCACTCTGAGGGTATGGTGTCATACTTTAATGGCTGGAAAACACATTGAAGTAAATGCGAGAAATCAACCTCTGAAATCCAAGTCGATTCGGGGTGTTCCTTTGTTTCATCAGTGTTTACAGCAATGTAAAACCCTGCAAAAACATAACAAAATATAAACAGAAAATAGCAAAAAAAGAATATTTGTATATTGTATATTTGTGTAATTTTGTATATTTTGTATGTTTCTATTTGCCTTCTATCTTTGGTGAAAACAATCATCTTCTAAAACACAAGAAGTGATGTCACTGAAGATCACATAATTAAATCAGCAATGTAGAGCAAGACACATTTTAGGATGCTGTTTAAATGTGTATGTGATGTTATTTTGTTCAGTATTACAAGTCTTTTCTTAAGAGAATTATTCAATATAAAATGCATTTGATTAAAGGGAACCTGTCACCAGGAACCTCATTTTCACTAAATACAGGTTCCAGAAGTTCATTACACCTCCATTGCAAATATGTCTCTCTTTCTCTGAGCATTTGCATTACAATATAATTGTGTGTTATAACTTACCTTACAGCCTGAAAGAATCCTCTGTGTAGTCACAGGGTTTGGGCTTTGGTTTAGATGTATTTCAAAAACAACACATGACTTGTCTGTGCTGCAGACTCCTAAGTTCTCAGTTCCAATCTTTGTGCTCCTGTACAGCTCCTCCCTCCTGGTCCTTCACAGAGCTCACAGTTTGTGTGCTGACATCAGTGAGACACAAAAGATCAGTACAGGAGCACAAAGGTGGGGGCTGAGAGCTGAGCAGTCAGTCATGTGTTGTTTTTAATAATTCCTTTATAATAATTCCTTTATTTATATAGTGCACAAAGATTACGCATGTGCTACAGAGAGCTTTACCAAATCGGTCCCTGTCCCCAATGGGGCTCACAATCTAATCAACCTACCAGTATGTTTTGGAGTGTGGGAGGAAACCAGAGGACCCAGAGGAAACCCACGCAAACATACACTCACTGGCCACTTTATTAGGTACACCATGCTAGTAATGGGTTGGACCCCGTTTTGCCTTCAGAACTGCCTCAATTCTTTGTGGCATAGATTCAACAAGGTGCTGGAAGCATTCCTCAGAGATTTTGGTCCATATTGACATGATGACATCACACAGTTGCCACAGATTTGTCGGCTGCACATCCATGATGCGAATCTCCCGTTCCACCACATCCCAAAGATGCTCTATTGGATTGAGATCTGGTGACTGTGGAGGCCATTTGAGTACCGTGAACTCATTGTCATGTTCAAGAAACCAGTCTGAGATGATTCCAGCTTTATGACATGGCGCATTATCCTGCTGAAAGTAGCCATCAGATGTTGGGTACATTGTGGTCATAAAGGGATGGACATGGTCAGCAACAATACTCAGGTGGGCTGTGGCGTTGCAACGATGCTCAATTGGTACCAAGGGGCCCAAAGAGTGCGAAGAAAATATTCCCCACACCATGACACCACCACCACCAGCCTGAACCATTGATACAAGGCAGGATGGATCCATGCTTTCATGTTGTTGACGCCAAATTCTGACCCTACTATCCAAATGTCGCAGCAGAAATCGAGACTCATCAGACCAGGCAACGTTTTTCCAATCTTCTACTGTCCAATTTCGATGAGCTTGTGCAAATTGTCGTCTCAGTTTCCTGTTCTTAGCTGAAAGGAGTGGCACCCGGTGTGGTCTTCTGCTGCTGTAGCCCATCTGCCTCAAAGTTTGACGTACTGTGCGTTCAGAGATGCTCTTCTGCCTACCTTGGTTGTAACGGGTGGTGATTTGAGTCACTGTTGCCTTTCTATCAGCTCGAACCAGTCTGCCCATTCTCCTCTGACCTCTGGCATCAACAAGGCATTTCCGCCCACAGAACTGCCGCTCACTGGATGTTTTTTTCTTTTTTGGACCATTCTCTGTAAACCCTAGAGATGGTTGTGCGTGAAAATCCCAGTAGATCAGCAGTTTCTGAAATACTCAGACCAGCCCTTCTGGCACCAACAACCATGCCACATTCAAAGGCACTCAAATCACCTTTCTTCCCCATGCTGATGCTCGGTTTGAACTGCAGGAGATTGTCTTGACCATGTCTACATGCCTAAATGCACTGAGTTGCCGCCATGTGATCGGCTGATTAGAAATTAAGTGTTAACGAGCAGTTGGACAGGTGTACCTAATAAAGTGGCCGGTGAGTGTATAAACTCTTTGAAATTCATCCAAACCAAAGCCCAACCCCTGGGATTAAACAGAGGATTTTGTCAGGGTGCAAGGTAAGTTACAACACACAATTAGATTGTAATGCAAATGCTTAGAAAAGGCAAAAATGCATACTTGCAATGCAGCTGTAATAGGTTTCTGTAACCTGTCTTTAGTGAAAATAAGGTCCCTGGTGATAGGTTCCCCTTAAGTGCTCAAGAACGGGTGAAGTATACTTATATACAAGAGATATGCTATCCATGCTGCAAACCATTAAAAAAGCAAGTATATAAATATATAAACAATTTTCCCATAATGCTGCACTTCATTAAGGTCTGCTTGTAAATTTACAAGTGCTTCTTTTATATTCAACCTGTTGCCGCGGCAAATGTCAGCACTCAGCCAATCTTTTTTTTTTTTTGTATACCATTTACAGAGAAAGAAGGTTGAACTTTGTCTTTGTGTAATAAATTGTACAATCATGTCTACAATAAAACAAATACATATGAAAAGATAACCTCCGACAGGAACACAAGAAGTATAGGAAGTATCATCTTAATTTTAAAACTTAAAGAGTTGGAAAACAGATGGAAAATCAGTCCTTGCAAGTCCCACTTGAGCCGTGTGTGCATTGTTTATCAAGGGCTGTTCTTCACCATTCTGAATGACTTCCTGTACTGACCCGATGGCAATGTTTGGATAAGCCGCCACTAATTATGACATTATTTACTTTAATAAAGTGACATCCGAGTGTTGAACATGACAGCGAATTATGCTCCCATAATAAAATCTACTTCAAATGTCTGCAACTGGAAAACACAATGCGGTAATTCCAGCAGTAAGCCATAATATTCTATCAGATCAGAATATCACATGCACGTCTGTTTGATGAGAATAATTAAAATTTGTTTTAGCGACGCGGGATAAGAGGCGCTCGGAGAGATTGGTGCAACCCGTGCTTAAAGTTATCTGTAAGACTCTATTTCTACCCTCAATTGTTTCTGATTTGTGGTTCCTTTTGTTTGTGGGTTCCCTGGCAACCAGCTGAGAATCAGCATTGGAGAAACCACTGGAGCATGCCGCAAATTTTAAGTAAACATGGTCATCTGGCTCCTTCTGTCTCGGATGAATGTTTACCTACAATATATCACTCTCTTTTACTGTGCAGGCATATGCCACCATTTCATTTCTGTCAGGCCTAATTATTTTCTCGCCATTTCTTCACTTTTTACTATTAAGGTGATTCTCTGTATAATTTGCCATACCTATAGTTAGACGTGAGTTATTTCTTAACCATGCCATATATACGTCCCCCATAGGTTTGTGTGAATGTAGCCTGAGTTTTTATATACTATATACAGTGTATAAATGTATATAGTGTATAAATGCATATATCAGTACATAAATGTGTGCATGTGAGTGTATACATATGTATGTGTGTACAAGGATATAAAAGTGAGTATAGAATGTTATATGTGTGTATTTAAGTGTATAAATGTGTGTGATTATATAAACATGTGTGTATGTATGAATACTTTTCAGTGTGTGGTCACACGTTGCAGTTAAACCTGCATCGCAATCAGTTTTGAGGTGGTTTTAGGTGCAGATTTGTTAATTTAACAAGTGAAAGGCATTTGTTCATGTCTTTCACCTGTTACATTAACAAAACTGCACCTAAAACCACCTCAAAACTGATTGTGATGCAGTTTTAATTGCAACTTGTGACCGGACCCTAAGGGGGAGGGGGGCCCCATGCAGAAATCTGCTATGGGGCCCTGCCTCTCCTAGTTATGCCACTGCTTAGTATCTATATATATATATACAGGCAGTCCCCGGGTTACATACAAGATAGGGTCTGTAGGTTTGTTCTTAAGTTGAATTTGTATGTAAGTCGGAACGGTATATTTTATCATTGTAATCCCAGCCAGAACTTTTTTGGTCTCTGTGACAATTGGATTTTAAAAATGTTGGGTTGTCATAAGAATCAGGATTAACAATAAAGCTTCATTACAGACACCTGTGATAACTGTTACAGCTGATCATCGTAGCCTAGGACTAAAGTACAATAAATTACCAATATCCAGAGGTCCGTTTGTAACTAGGGGTCGTATGTAAGTCGAGTGTTCTTAAGTAGGGGACCGCCTGTATCAACTTTGTGAAGGTACTATATGATACTCTATTCAGGGGGAATATAGTATATATTATAATATTATACATTAGGAGGGTCATCGATTAGATGGGTGGTGTGGTCAGTTATTTTGTGAGGGATATATATTATTTAGGAGCAAATTGTTGTTCTGCAGGTGACAATATACCATAATTGACTGGTATTTTCAGGGGTGCAGTCTAAATATTTCCTTCAAGCTTAAGCTATCTAGAGCTGAAGACATCTGGCAGTGCATTCAACGGTGATAAGTCACAGCCGGGAGAAGTCATAATGAAGTCCTCTTCCTGATGGAGCAGATTGTCATCTATAAGGCACTAGATGCTTGTCATCCAGACAGTGAGCCAGTGCATTCTGGTTGTGAGGGGATGTTATCAATTGTTTGTAATGTTGTCAACATTTTTTGATTAGGTTGTGAATTTTCAGTAATTTCAGTGGGCCAAAAATAGCAGGTTTAGGCTCCTGTGGGAGTGGTGAATGGGAGTGGGGAAGGGGTAGGTTACAACATTTCAATTTTAGCCACAGGCAACAAAGAGACTAGAATCAGCAATGATTATAATGATGTATCTGACATACGAAGCCTCCATAAAATCCGGATGGGACATTTCAACATGAGTTATCTCCACGGCCATAGTTGTTTGCAGATTTAAATACAGCATCTAAAGAAGTTTTTCTGCATAATTCTAAATCTCTGACGTTCCTGGTTGACAGGTCGGACAGGTTGCGTACCTAATCTTCTTAACCTGCCCCTTGGGTGTTTAGTTTAGTCTTATAATTTAACGGAATGCAAAGTTACTGAAAGTTATCATATAACCACCCTATTGACTCCATATCCATCTTTTGCCTTTCACCTCTTGACCACTAACTAAAAACTTTAATTACCGGATTACCGGAGAAACCTCCGGTGGGCCCCGGGTCGCCTCACTCATATTTAGAAGAGCATAGGACTATGGCCACAATGATCGGGCGCTGACGGACACTGTTTCCACCAGCGCCTCATCTCGACACTACGCACTTCCTCCGGCAACTCGCACAATTACATCATCTGTGCGAGCCGCCGCGGCTGGCATCAGTGCGCGGACTCGCAGAGGAAGTGCGCGGAGCCTGTCTGAGAAGGAGCAGCGCTGCATGACATGCTGCGTCTGAAACCTGGAATGGATCATGGACATCAGCAGCCACTTAAGGAGGTGAGGGGATGGGTGGCCCTGTAAAGGCAGCTCTGAGGGGGAGGGGGAGGGGTCCCTGTTATTTCAGCTACAGGGGGAGAAGGGCCCCTGTGAGTTCATCTTTGGGGGAGAGAGGGGCCCCTGTGAGTTCATCTTTGGGGCAGAGGGGCCCCGGTGAGTCCATCTTTGGGGGAGAGAGGGGCCCCTGTGAGTTCATCTTTTGGGGAGAGAGGGGCCACTGTGAGTTCATGTCTGGGGGGAGAGGGGCCCCTGTCATTTCAGGTCTGGGGGGAGAGGGGCCCCTGTGAGTTCATGTCTGGGGGGAGAGGGGCCCCTGTCATTTCAGGTCTGGGGGGAAAGGGGCCCCTGTGAGTTCGTGTCTGGGGGGAGAGGGGCCCCTGTCATTTCAGGTCTGGGGGGAGAGGGACCCTTTAATGGCAGGTCTGGAGGGGGGGCTGCTGTAATGGAAGCTGTGGGGGGGGGCTGTGGGAGGAGGGGAGCCCTGTGACTTGTTTTTTCATTTCCATTTTTCACTCCCCACCATCAAAAATCTATAACTTTTTTATTTTTACACATAAAGAGCTTCTGCTTAACAAATTGCACTTCGTAGTGACGGTATTTAATTTTCCATGTCGTGTACTGGGAAGCGGGAAAAAATTCCAAATACAGTGAAAATGGTGAAGAAACACATTTGCACCACTTTCTTGTGGGCTTGGATTTTAGGGCTGTCACTGTGCACCCCAAATGACATGTCTACTTTATTCTTTGGGTCAGTGCGATCACAAATTTGTATAGGTTTTATGTTTTCATACATTTACAAAATTTAACACCTCCTGTACAAAAAAATGTTTTTTATTTTACCATTTTCTGGTGCCAATAACTTTTTCATACGTCGGTATACGGAGCTGTGGGGGATGTCATTTCTTGCGACTTTCGGTGACGTTTTCAATGCTTCTATTTTTAGGACTGTACAACCTTTTGATCACTTTTTATTGAATTATTAATATTTTTCAAAATGGCAAAAAAAGTGCCATTTTCTACTTCAGGCTCTATTTTCTGTTGCAGTGCTGTGAAAAACTGTTATATATATCATATTTTAATAGATCAGACTTGGCGATACCTAATGTGTTTATGATTTTTACTGTTTTTACTATTCATATGACTTCTAGGGAAAGGTGGGTGATTTGAATTTTTAGGGGTTTTTTAATATAATTTTTTACCCCCTAGGGTACTTTAACCCTGGGTTGTCTGATTGATCCTACCATACTACAGTATGGCAGTATATAGGGATTTTCCTCCTCATTCATCACAATGTGTGAATCGCACAATGTAATGAAAGGGTTAAAACGAGACATTGTCGGGTCTTCCGAAGCCCTGAGGCTGTCATGACAACCGATCGCTGCCCTCTGATTATGTCACGGGGAGTGTCTATTTTTACCAAGATGGCGGAGCCCATGCCCCGCCACCTTTTTGCAGCAGGCGGCGAGGGACTTCATAGCACCTGCGGTCGGTGCTAGCACCGTTCGCGGGTGCTCCTAGTAAGTGTTTGCTGCAATATGCAGCAAAGACCAGCTATGGAGAGGGCTCAGCCGGTGAAGCCTCTCCATGCACACGCAGCAGATGTTAAAGGGTTAATGGCATGTTTTAGTTTAGTTTTAGAGGGGAGGGTGTGTTCAGGGTGATGAGCTGTGTTGATGTCACTAATGCACACAGATGCGTTTTTTTGCACATGCAAATATAGCAGGTTTTACCATTTATTTACACATAGGGGCACATTTACTTACCCGTCCCGTTGACGCCACCGATCCGGAATGTCTGACAAGGATTCGGAGCTGTCACGATTCACTAAGGTCATGCGTCCAATTTCCTGCATGTATTGCTTCCCCTCTGAGGTCCGCCGGAGTTCACCTTCTTCTTCCCAGTGCATGTGAGTGCAATTCAGCGCAAAACGGAAAAATAGTCTTGCATTCTTTATTTATAATGGGTGGGCCCCAAATGTCATTTTCTCTGGTGGGCCCCAGATACTCCAGTCCGACCCTGGTGGAGGCAGAGGTACACATCCCCCCTTCTGAATGGGGCTCTTGCTCACCCCCCTTACTCCAGACCCCAGCCTCACAGCCCTATACTGGGAAACAGGAGGAGACCAGGTCTCCAGACAGAACTGGGCAACCCAGCCCACCTGGTCACATTGCTCCGGCTACTCCTAGCCCGCCAGCACCTGCAATGCGCCCCAACCTCGGCGCCACAAACCTGTCCCTTCCATGCTTGGACCCGGAGTCCCTCCCGCCACATACTCCGTCCTTATACCAGATGCCACAGCGTGGGCCATACCTCCTGAGCCAGCAGACTCAGTCATCCAGGGCCTCGCACCAATGGGAGATCCCGCCTACAGCTCTGCAACTCCATTCACCAGCACTCTCTCCACACTGGCTCCTGGCAACCCAATCTCCTGCCGTAGTGTCCTCTCCTCAACTTAGTCAAGAAAGCACTTCTTCAATCCAAGTCCCCATGTCTCCCACATCAGACATGCATCAGAACTCCTTGTTTACTCAACTCATAGAAGGCCTGTCAGAGTTACATAATTTCAAAACGCACTTGAAAGCCATTCCCACCAAGGAAGATATGGAATGCTATGTGTCAAGACTGGAACACTCCTACAGTGCTGAGATTACTGTACTAAGAGAAGAGGTCCAACAACTTCAGGCCAGGACAGAAGTTACAGAGGCTGCTCAGAATATGGTGTGAGAACAACTGGAATCCCATTCCGCCACTCTAGCTGAACACGCTGTACAGCTCCAATAACTAACGGATCAATTTGATGATGCAGAAAATAGAGGCAGTAGGAATAATATCCATATTCGGGACCTGCACACTGTCCTCCGCACGATTTTCAACTCTATCCCTGAGGTTCCCAAAGATACTGTGCTGGAATTAGATAGGGCACACAGAGCTCTTGAAGCTCGACAGGAAGCAAATGGTCCTCCCCAAGACGTCATCTGCCGAGTTCACCGTTACCAGTTAAAAGAGGCCTTTATGAACAAAGCCAGATCCAGGGAACGGATTGTTTACCAAGGTGCTTTGCTACAACTTCTCCCAGATTTATCTAGATTGACTCTCCTCAAACGGAAGGCACTACGTCCATTTCTGGATCTACTCCGCCAAAGAAATATACCCTATACCTGGGGATTCCCCTTCCATCTTCAAATTCGTCAAGCTGGCATCACATACTTCATTAGACATCCCATGGACGTCCAATCTGTGGCAGCCGCCCTGAATATCCCACCTCCAAACCTTACAGATTGGCCGGCCCTGACGATCCCAAGTGACCGGGGTCGCCCCCATCGCCCACACTATCCTCCAGTGGGGGTGGCTGGCAATGGCCAAGGGGGACCACGCAGAAGACGTCGCCGCCAGGGGGCGCCTCAAGTGGAAGAACAAGGCTAAACCTGCTGTTCTTCACTCAACTACGACGGTTTTGTATCAAACATAATCACACCACAAGGTGTCTTTTCCTATGTGCTGGGTTTTTCCTGTTGACGTTCTTTTTCAGTTTTCACCATATAGCTACAGGGGCCTTAGGAGAAGGCTCCCTCCTTGGTTAGGTTATTTCCCGAGTGGGTTAGTGTATACGGCTGGCCTGTATACATACTTAAAACGACCCCTCTAGCTTCGGGGCTGAAACTCCGAGTTGTTCCTGTTTCTTCCTTCTGCTTTTCCTTTTCATTCCCCCCAACATCCTTTCCCCTCTCATTCAGCTTCTTTAGTTTTCCTGTCCTCGGTGTGAGTGAGTGAGTATTTGTCTTCCCCCCCTTTTCCTTGTCTCCTCCTTACAACCCCACCTGCATACCCCCCCCCCACCTACCCCATCTCACCCAGAGGGTGAACCTGTCCTGGGCTCAGCTTATTGTCTTACCATGGAATCTCTAAAATTGGCCTCACTGAATGCTAGGGGCCTGAACACCCCCCAAAAAAGATCCCAGGTGTTGTACGGCATGCACAGACAGGGAGTTAAGATTCTTTTCTTACAGGAGACTTACTTCAAAACAGGCCACCTCCCGGTGATCAAAGAACGCTACTTTAAGTCTTGGTTCCACAGGTCCAACCCGACTTCTCGCTCAAAAAGGGGTTTCGATTGCAGTCCACAAATCCCTCCTACACGTTGTCCTGGGTGAACGGATGGATGAAGGCGGCAGGTACGCATTCATAAAGATAAAGATCTTTGACCAGTTGTTCACGTTTGCAAACTTGTATTTACCCAACCGTTCACCAATCTCTAGCTGTCGGAGGATTCTTTCTGAGCTGGCGGGGTTCATGGAGGGGATGCTGATTTTGGGTGGGGATTTCAATTTCCCTCTTGATGTAGCTAGTGACACCTCATCAGGCAAGACACATATCTCCGCTAGACAGATGGGGTCCCTTAGAAGGGACCTGCACAACCTTCAGCTGGTTGACGTCTGGAGGATTCTCCACCCCACAGACAGGGATTATACATACTACTCCCCGGCCCACGACTCCTATAGCCGTATTAACTATTTCCTAATTCAGCAAAGAGTCCTAACTTGGGAACCAGTGGCGACTATTGGAAACATTGTCCTTTCAGACCATGCCCCGATCTACCTGCACGTGACCTTCCCTTCAATTTCTAGAAGGCCATGGACCTGGCGCCTTAATGACCACTTGCTCAAGGACTCCCTTTGTGTACAAGAAATTAGCCAGACTATAGACTCCTTCACACGATCCCCAGAGCTAAGACCCGAATCTCTGCCCCTAAAATGGAAGGCGCTAAAATGTGAACTACGTAGCCGTTTTACTGATCATGGTGTCCGGTCAAAGAAGGAAAACAAGGCCAAAATCAACTCTTTGTTACAGCACCTACACACTCTTGAATCACGTCACATAACTAAACAGACTCCAGAAGTACTGACAGACCTGTTAGTGGTTAGAGATGAGATCCGGGCCCTTTTAGATCGGAAATCGACGCACCAGCTCACACGGTTTAAAGGTTGCTTATACGAGCACTCTAATAAATGTGGCCAGTCACTAGCACGCCTTCTACACCCAAGATCAGGGGTGACGCATATCTCACAAATCAAATCTGTGACTGACGCCATCATGCACAACCCGATTGACATTAGTGCCGAATTCGGCTCATACTATTCCCGACTTTACAACTTAAAAGGCCAATTTGCTGATCTGGACTCGGCGTCCCTGACAAGACGAATTGAGAAATATGTAAAGGACACGGCTCTGCCCCAACTCGACAGTGAGGTGACCGAGACTCTAGAGGACGATTTTAGTGAGGAAGAGGTTAGAGAGGCAATTAAAAACTCCCCAGCAGGGAAGAGCCCGGGCCTCGACGGCTTCTCGACTGCTTTCTATAAATATTTTCGGAGTTCTATTTCCCCGTTCCTGATGAGAGTGTTTAACTCTATCTCCCAAGCGGCTGCATTCCATCCCCAATCCCTGGAGGCTAATATAAGCGTAATTCTGAAGCCAGAAAAGGACCATCTATTACCAGGGAGATATAGGCCCATTTCCGTATTAAATATTGATTTGAAGCTATACTCTAAAATCCTAGCTGATCGCTTGGCCCCACACCTCCTGAAAGTAATACACACAGATCAAGTGGGTTTTATTAGAGGCAGGGAAGCTAGGGACAACTTAACCAAAACCTTCCTCCTGATGGACCATGCTAGGAAAAGATCTACTCCCTTAGGCCTTTTGTCCATTGATGCCGAAAAGGCATTTGACAGGGTCCACTGGGGCTTTATGTCGGCTGCCCTATCCCAACTTGGTATAGGACCTAAATTCCTCAGGAGAGTCATGGCCTTGTATGACCACCCGACGGCCAGAGTTAGGGCTAATGGATTTTTCTCCAGCCCTATTCAAATAAACAACGGTACATGCCAAGGGTGCCCGCTTTCCCCCCTTCTTTATGTAGTAGTGATGGAACACCTGGCAATTGCTATCAGGAATAATCCCAGCATCCACGACGTCCGGATAGGCCACAGAAACTACAAAACGGCCCTCTTCGCAGATGACTTACTGCTATACATCTCCCAGCCCAGAATCTCCCTCCCCTCTCTCCTTAAGGAATTTGAGACCTATAGTCACCTGAGCAACTTTAAAATTAATTTCAACAAATCTGAGGCCCTGAACGTCTCTCTCCCTGCTGACGAGGTCCAATTCATTAAGGAACTCTTTCCCTTCCGATGGCGCCCATCTTCCATCAAGTATTTAGGGATCCAGGTTCCCTCAGACCTAACCAAATTGTATTGCCTCAACTATTTACCTCTGCTGGAGCGTACCATAAAAGACCTAGCGGCATATGACAGGAAGAGCCTTTCCTGATTTGGCCGGATCAACGCCATTAAGATGGACATATTGCCCCGCTTTCTCTACTTATTTCAAGGAGTCCCACTAGTCCCCCCTGCCACATTCTTCAAGTCAATCAGAACAGCGCTACTACGCTTCATTTGGGGCGCTTCCCGGCCTCGGATTGGTTGGAGATACTTGATACGCCCCAAGTCTGCCGGTGGCATGGGGCTCCCGGATTTTAAGCTTTAACACCAGGCATTCATCCTAACCCGTCTGATAGAATGGCACTATCATATAGCCTCCAAACAGTGGGTCTACCTGGAGCAATACAGCTCAACGATACCTATCAAACTGCTACCCTGGGTTTGAATGTTGAAATAGAACCCTTGACTCTATTCTTGGCCCAAACCTTAAAACTCTGGCCTTCTCTCACTCAATGCTCAATATTATCCAGGGATTTTAGCCCACTCACACCCTTATTCAGAAACCCGGACTTCCCCCCGGCCCTCTACAGACTTAACTTCCTAGGACACTCTGCTCATCAAGACCTACGTATGTAAAATATAGTGGGTGAGGACCCAATCCCGACATATAATGAACTAGCAGACCTGTCTGCTTCGGCGAACATTCCATGGCTCGAGAGTGCTCAACTAGGCTCTTTCCTCAAACAACCAGGTAGTACAGCAGCTTTCAATGCCCCTCTCAAGCCCTTTGAGAACTTCTTCCGTCCAGCATCCCCTCCGGAACATTGCATATCCCAAATCTACGCTCTCTTGATAAAAGAGTTCGACACTTCAACCCTACCCTATGTGACAAACTGGAAAAGGGATCTGGGAGTCTCTATCTCCCCAGAAGATTGGGAAAAGTCATTTTTGTATACCCACAAACTGTCAGTTGCATGCTCCGCTCAAGAAAGAAATTACAAAATTCTGTCCAGGTGGTACAGAATCCCAGGGATTCAGGGATATATTGGCCCAAACCCAAGGCTAGAGCGACTTGGAACGTATCCTCCAAATACCCTCTATTGCTCGCCACCCTCAGCTCAACTCTATACATGTGCTCCTTAAGTGTTACACCTCACCTCTCTTTCCCTCTTGTCTTCCCGCTTCCCTTCCCCTTTGCCTCAACCCTGTTCTCTACTCTGAATGAATGTATGAATGTATTCCTTCCACTACTTCATTCTGTACGTAAATATGAGCTGTCGTGGGCTCCTACGCCTAAACTGTCCATGCCCAATCAATACACACAAGCCCTGACTTTCCTTCAAGGGCATAATATCAACCCCAGTAGAGACCCGAAGCGCCCTTCACGAGGGGTAAGAATTGTCAACTCTTAGTTCATACAGACTTGGACATTGGCCTATCTCACCATGCTCTGCCCCAAGCAGACAACCCATAGGACTCATGAGGTCTCTCACCACCACGTGAACTTATATTGGACACAAACACATTCCTACCAGCCAAATAGGAAACCACAAGCTCTTATTCCTTATGTCTAGTTTGTGTCTCCCTTCTGCTTTTATATAGAATACTTGTTATTGTTGTATACTTTACGATAAATAAAATTGATTAAACATAAAAACTTTAACAATTTTTTTATTTTCCGTCCATTTTTTTTCGACCCTTTTAGGGTTTTTTATCTGTGGAGCAAATTAGACTCCCTATCTACAGGATTTAATATTGCATGCAATGTACAGAAAATCTGGAACACTTTTACTACAGTACTGACATCATCAGGAGTGACGGCCCTCCCCAAAATGACGGCGTGCAGCGTTTTTGAAAGGCTAGCGCCAACACAAGCGGTAGTTTATATGCTGCTCACGAGTTTACCAGCAACAATAATAGAGTTAACACCAACAATTGTTGCCAGTACCAAATCTGAACTGGATTTTAAACAGGCTCGCCAATCACTATTTGAGAACTATGGGAATAAGAAGTGAGTCGACCAATATCCCCAACTTTGAGTACAAGTTGAGGGGACCTGGAATCAGATGTCATTGGGGACATGCTTGCATCGGATCGTACCCAGAAACATGTAGTGTTGTCACGGATGCACCCGCGATCCTGTTTCCCGCCTGACTAGGCCACACGCTTCCGCTGCAATGGCGCGTGCACGCCAGCTCTTCTAGCCTTAAAGGGCCAGTGTACTCCTGATTGGCACTGGCTTATCCAGCTCAGCCCTTATAATCCAGCAGCTCCCTTCCTGCCTCGCCAGGAAGCCATTCCCAGCATTCCCAGGCGCTCCTGTGTGTCTCCAGTGTTTCCGGACACTCCTGTGTTTCCTGTGTCTCCAGCACTCCCAGACGATCCTATGTGTCACCAGCGTTTCCAGACGTTCCTGTGTGTCTTCAGCCTGCCTACGTGTTCCTGCTGTGCCTTCCAAACTTCCAGTCCAGCAGTGTCTTCAGTCTGTGCCAGCGTTACCAGTGTTTCTCCGTGTTCCTGTGTTACCAGTGTTCCCCCGTGTTCCTGCTGTTATTCCAGGTTCAGACTGTGTCCTGCACTTCCTCCTATCCCTGCTACCTTGGCTGCCACCACGGGCCTGGTCGCACCCGTGGAACGACCTAGTGGCACTAGTGGTACTCCCTAGTACCCTCCGTGACTGTGACAAGTCCCCTGTGCCTACTTTTTGCAAGTTAATGTCCATACCCTATGTACATGCTCATTCCCTAAGGCCAGTGACACACACAGGGCCACGATTAAGGTAGGTGGTAGCCCCTGGGCCCAAAATGTGGTGGGGACGCACACTGAATGTAGCCCAGACACTGGTACTCATTACTATTCTAAATTATCATTAATATTCTAAACTTGCTCCTACTTACATGTCAGGCTAGGGGGCACAGTGGCAGTGGTGTTGGCCTAGCTGCTGGCCTAAGAGGCACAGTGGCAGTAGTACGGACTACTAGTCCTTGTCACCATATCATTCCCACATGCCACTGCTTCACTGAGTTCTCTCTTCTCCTCTCACAGATCGGGCCAAGTGCCTGCACTGCTATAGACGGCTTGCAGCCGGTCCCCGGATACTAAAAGGTTAGGGACACTGTTGTACATAATGGGGGTCATTTACTAAGGGCCCGATTCGCGTTTTCCCGACGTGTTACCCGAATATTTCCGTTTTGCGCCGATTGTACCTGAATTGCCCTGGGTTTTTGGCGCACGCGATCGGAATTTGGCGCATCGGCGCCGGCATGCGCGCGACGGAAATCGGGGGGCGTGGCCGAACGAAAACCCGACGTATTCGGAAAAACCGCCGCATTTAAAAAAAAAATTGTGTCGCGAAAATTTCACTCACCTTCATCCTGGGTAGGCCGGTGTATTTCGAGGCATTCCAGCGGACTTCAGCGCAGCAGCGCCACCTGGTGGACGGCGGAGGAACTGCATTGATGAATCCCGGCCGGACCCGAATCCAGCGCAGAGAACGCGCCGCTGGATCGCGAACGGACCAGGTAAGTAAATGTGCCCCATTATATATATAATAACTGCCTATATACCCAACAATAAATGCACATTTTCAGTCATCAATACTGTGCATTTCACAAGTGTTTAGACACATTTACACAGATCCGTTTGCTCCGCAGAACAGGACAAAAGTCACCTGCAATGTGTTTCCAAATAGACTTCAAAAAGCCAATTTAATTTCCCATTCTCTCCAGAGTGATGTTGTCAGCTTTCCATCTTGTCTGGAAATAGCAACAATGATATATTTCATTAACAGTGAGATAAATGGTAGATTTGTTGCTGGAGATTAAACATCGTGTAATTGGGGATGCTTTTGAACCTTTGGCTCCGGATACAGGAATGCTGCAAATTTCATTAAAGAATGCATCCAGCATATATTTATAAACACAATTGAAATGAAAACATGAAATTGCTAAATCACTTGACTCTGACAACCTCACTTAGATATAACTGATATGTAGAAAATAAAACAGTTCAGCTAATTTACTTTTAATACACTGTGATTATATCTGAATCTTCACAATAAGTCGCATTGAAAACTGGAGGTAACAGATGCTGCACATGGAATGAAAAGACACAATTGTGATATGTTGCATATACAGTAGTATGTTAAGCATCTTCATTTATTTTCTATTACAATTCCACTAAATTTATTCTTTAAGATGATTGTAACAGTCCGGATGTCCTTCAAACATGAATGTCGGGAGTTTGATTGACTTTTCAAGTTCAAGGCAAAAATTCCACAATGCATGAAATCATTTAACCCTTCCTTTTTGAATGTGCATTGCTTTCTGTCTGTGCGCCGCTTCTGTTATACAAAGTCATATTCTAATTACATTTTCTGCTGGAAGTGAGTAATTAGAAATCATGCTGGAATTGTGTCGGGTAATTCGGATATATTCTGTGCCCAGTCAGTAACATGCTCACCGGACAGGTGTTGGTCACTGTGTTTTTAATGCAAGGTTTAACATGATTAAAGATCTGCCTAAAACGCACTCAGATCACTGCATCTATGTTTATAAAAAAAGATTTCTACCCTAGATCTATAAAATTTGTAAGCTTTGTGTCAGTACCTGTCCAGCAACCGCGCAACCACAACCAGGCTTGGCATTAGCTGTCAGACTAGGTAGGTGGTGGTGAACTCACCCTGCGACGTTCCTGCGGGCTAAGGCCCTGCCTAAAGCAGATAAACTGCCCTGACAAGGGCGAACCCACTATCAGGAACATATCTGACGGTCCCTGAGTGACCCTACAAAATGACAAGAAAACTTACTTCGTCTGGCAGCTGCTGGATGGTGGAGTGGACAGCTACCCGGAATACAGATATAGGTCAGTGTTCACACTGGTAACAGAAACTGACACAAGACAGACAGGAAGGTGGGGTCACACTAGGAGAAAAACAATACTGAGGGACAAACAACAGATACAGACAGACAAGCGGAGTCAAACAAACCGGGTCAAAACCAAGATGGCGACAAAGGTACAGATTCGTATAGCAAGTAGAATGGTCAGTAGACAAAGTCAATACAAAGTCAAGTAGACAAAGTCCATACACAGAATAGCAATAACCTCAATAGCAAGAGCACTAGAGATCATAGGAGACTGCAATAACCAGCACCTAATGAAGGGCTGAGCAGAATATAAGGCAGTAATGGACACTGCCTCCAGCACTGACTGGCTCAGCCGTCCATCACTCAAACCGCAGCTGCAGGCAAAACAATTACAGAGACTCACCCAGCTTTCCCAGGATCAGAAATGGACCTGTCAATCACAGGCAGCTCTCGGTGTGGTTTTCCAGCAAGAAGCCTGAAACCTGATCCCATCAAAACAATTTGTGAGTTCTGAGGTCAATTTGTGAGGTCATTTACTAAGGGCCCGAATCGCGTTTTTCCAGCATGTTTCCTGATTATTACTGTTTTTCCCTGAATTGCCCCAGGTTTTTGGCGCTCGTAAATCGGAGGGGTGGCCGTCGGAAAACCCGACGGATTCAGAAAAATCGCTGTATTTAAAAAAAATATGTGTCGCTTGACATGCACTTACCAGCACCCAGCCTAGCTTGGTGAACTCCAGCAGACCTCGGCGGACTTGAGTGCAGTAGCGACACCCGGTGGACATTGGGCGCACTACCTTAGTGAATCACCGGAACATACGAATCAGCGTCGGAGAACCCGCCGCTGGATCGCAAATGGACCAGGTAAGTAAATCTGCCCCTTTGTCTTGTTATGGTCTTGTAGATGAACTTTTAAGTATGTCTCTCAATGGTTGAGTCACATACATAATGTATGAGGACTAGCAAGCTTAGGCTCTATTCACACTACTGTTTAAGTCTCTGTTCCTTACCCCTGTTGAAAGAGTTGAGGTTTAACATAGCAGTTAAAAATCCCATTGACATCAATGTAAATTTTATGTCATCCCTTATGCATACAGATATTTTTTACAAAAAAAATTACGGTGGCTGCAGTAGTTTCAGTTTGAAAAAACACACATGAGTTATTGCATCAGTTTTTATAGAGATAGATATATAGATATGCAACACCCTCGCCGATGCAAGGCGGAGGGGTGGTTGCGAATACGTCCCACCATGTAGCTTGCAGCCTGTGTAGGGTCTGACTAGCTCCACAGCATGTCACTACATCACACTACATAGTCCTTATAGGATACAGGGGAACATTGCAGTGGTAGATCCTGCCTGGTAAGGCAGGAGTTAATTGTTTTATGTGATGTCATATGTGTCAGCCAATCACAGGTGTTATACTTTGTCTCTGTGAGCTGAGATGTAAGCTGAGATATAATTGGAGAAGTAGCCACCACCTGACCAGGGGAGTTACAAGACCCTGTCAGGAAACTTCCAGAAGAAGGAGTCTCTCTCAGGAGAGAGAAGAGAGCAGTCAGACCTAGGAGTCTGCTGCAGAAGCAGTCTGGAGTAACCCCAGTCTAAACTCTATACAGCTAGCATACCAGACCAGAGCAGGAAGAGCCTAGCCCCTGCCTGAAGAGTGGAGCTAATAGCTAAGAGTTAGTGAGGAAAGGGGTATCATCCTACCTTTAAGGGTGATACCTGAAGCACTCCAGGACAAGCTGAAGCTTCCTATTAGGACACAGCTACCTCCCAGCCTGCCCTCTGCATCCAGGCTGGCGATCTACCTCCTGTGGCTTCCTCCAACTGCATCTCAGCACTCCGCCATTCTGTTTAAGGCACGTTGCTGCGGTTCCTGTCGGTTCCAATAAAGAACTGTAAGTTGTTTTTGTTCAACCTCTGCCTCCGTCTGGTCCCTGCTACTACAACTATCATCATCACAGGCACCCTGTCCATCACACAGAGACCCATACTCTAGACACCAAAGGGTTGCCCCAGGGAGATCCGCTATTGCAGCCTCTCCCTCATCATTTCTTGCCAACACCACCCTGCTGGAGACCTGCCAGGCTGTAGGACAGCCCTCCGGTTCCCCATACCAAGCACCGTGACACTAGCGTGCCTAGGCCGCAACCGCCAGCCACTCAGGTACTGCGGGCCCCGGCTGACTCCAGGCCCCGAGAAAAGGCTAGGCCCCGGTGGGGGATGTTGCAAGTGGCGTCACGAACAGGATTTATATTTCTGTGCCTTATTCTGGCACTAAGGACTATCCTTTATTGAAAAGACTGTGCTGCCAAACCCTGCTGCCATTCGGGTTTAGGCCCCAAGTGATTGTGTGTTTCTGCATTGAACTGTGTTATACTGCTGCCACGTGCTGTCGAGCACCGCTCCAGCACTCAAGAGGTTAAATCCCTGCAAAGAACTTTGTCAGCTCTGCTACATCCGGCGCTGCCGCGCCTGAAGATTTTACCTCAGAAACTGTAGCGCAGCAAATAATTCCAGCCCGCCAAAACCTTCACTGGCGGGAAACCCAGATGACACACCAAGCTCCACCCACGCGTGAATGGCGTGAACCCCGCCTCCTGTGGCGCAGAGAAAAATAGAGCCCGCCACAGCTCTTGGCGGGAAGGACTTGGACTCCTCCCTCTGGCACGCAGCGGACTTCCTGCCCCACCTCAACGAAACGCCAAAACTCGTGTGGATCTTGGACAGTGAGGTCAGCACCATGTGGGGTTCTCGGCCATTCCCTTCCGTGGAGCAACCCGAGTTCTTGGAGGTTCTGGAGACCATGGTTGTGGTCTCTGCTCAGCCGGTCCGGAGGCCCTTCGCTGGGCACCGGCTGCATCGTGGACTGACCCGAGCCTTCGTCACCAGGACGTACTTCCAGGCGGTGATGGAGCGCCAAGTACCACCCGGGCGGTTCCTAGTGCCTCTACCGGCTACCATGCTGGTACCGCGGACCCACGTGGAGTCGCCACGTGGGGAGGCCCCGACTCCTGTCGAGCCAGCGCCTGGACCTACTGCTGCCGTGCCACCTGCACCGAGGCCTACTGCTCCTGCCGACCAGCCTGCCAGCCCCGCTGTGGTGGTTCCTGATCCTCCGGCTGCTCCTGCTCCAGTTCCGGCACCTGCCCAACAAGCTGTGAGATCCGAGCCTACACCGGAGCGACCTACCCCAGCACCGGCACCTCCGCAGCCTCGAGGTCGAGGTGAGGCCCTCCACCGGTAACTCCGAGACGCTGTCTCGGAACAGCGACGCCGGGAGAAGGAGGCCCAGCGCTACATGGCCGTCCGGTCTACAGCGGGAGCCTGGGTGAAGCAGAACCGCACCACCGGCATGGTCTGGTACTTCGACCGGCAGCGTGGCTATGGCTTTGCCACTCAGGACTATACCGGACGGGAGGTATTTATTCCCCGCCGGTCCGTCAAAAGGCCTGACTTGCCGGAGAGACTCCACAATCTGAGACCGGGGAAGTGCATCGAATTTTCCCTGCAGGAGGGACCTCGAGGGCCGTGGGCAGCTGGCGTGATCCGGATCCCGGACTCCGATGAGGACCGCTACCCATCGTGCGATGAGCTGTATGAGGACGACGAGTGGCCGGAGTCTCCGAATACCTCTTCTTCCTCGGCTGCGAGTCCCCGGGCGGTGACCCACGTGAATGCTCCATCCACGGTGATCGTAAGTACCGGCCCCATTGCTATTCATGGGCCGGGCATGATCCAAGGCGCCACCCCCACCGTCTCCCCTGCAGGGAGCGTTGCCAGATCCCGCAGTTCCTCTGTGGGAGAGGATACCCCGGTTGGTGAGCCTTATCCGGAGGCTCCAACAAGACCCTCATCTCCATCTGCCAGTTACCAGTGGGGTGATGACCCGGCCCCAGAAGAATCGGAGCTGGAGGGAGCCGCGGCGCTGCCGCAGGATCCCATTTATTTCTTTCTGGACCCCTCCGTGGTCCCTGGCTCTGTTGAGCCCCCGTCTGGAACAGCCGACACCCCGCTCCTCCCCCTGAAGGTCCAAAAGCTGCTGTTGAACCTGCAGTACCTGCTACTGCCACCGGGTGTCCCCAGCCGGCTGCTACCACCGCTGAGGATGCACAGGATTCCCTACTGACTTTGGATCCTGTGCCTGCTGAACCCAGCGAAGATGCATCTGACTAACCCCTGAAGGGCTGTAGCCCTCTCCAGGTACTGTGTCCATTGTAAATATTTATTTCTGCCCCTACCCTATAGAGCCAGAAACTGTCCTGAGACTCTCACCCTTATTTATCTCAGTCAAGAGATTTTCCGCTGTCATGTGCTATGATAGCACCCCTTCCTCTGCCACAGCAGAGATTCCTACCAAAGGACCCTGTCCCTCTACACAAAGAGGAGACCCTTTGCTTCTTTTATTGCACTTTTCCCCACATCAAGGGCTGTACCCAGAAGATTGCCACTAGAGACCTTCTGTGAGACTTTTGCCAGATACTACCAGGGAAAAGTTGCTAAGTGCCTTCCTTTTTAGGTATGGACATTCTGCTTGCACTCTTTATGCCTTTCCTTTTCAGGTAAAGAGACATTCTATGCTGCTACCCTGAGTAGCCTACCTATGTAACGTTTGTAACGTTTAAGATGTGTACCCATTGGACTCCTAAGCCAATGTGAGTTTACCAAATGTTTGCACACTGTCAATTTATGCCAGTAGTTTGCACTAACCTTTGATAGGCGTTTCAGATTGTAGTGTGACTGTGTCGGACCGTCTCTATATAAAACCTTGTCCCTCAAACCGAGGTTTGCACGTGGGGGTAGTCCATAAACTGCGGGTCCTTCGGGGACCGGGGGTGTTACAGAGATAGCACCTGGATGCCACTCATACAAGGGTAAGAATGTCAGTCGGCAGGTACTTATACATTTGTATAATGCTTAATTGTGTCACATATGCCAATGTAATGCATATACACAATATATATTTGTCGCCAAGGGAAGAAGTGTTTACATAACAAATATCCAGGCCTTGGTGCAAGGAGTGGATTACAGGACATGACACCACACCTTTCCTACTGTATAGTTCGGTTTAATGGCGTTAGCGACCAACTGTCATACTTCACATTTACATGTCTTTGTCTTAGTCCGACACCAACCCAGGTGCCTGTCTCCAGGACCATGGGCGGTTTGTCCCTACAGATCATGTAGCCTGCACTTCACAGAAGTGCCCTTATCTACCTCTGCGCCCCAAACCATCTGTAGTCGAGCCGAGGGCGGCTCTTTCAATTGCCCCGGGGGTATTCAACACCCTCGCCGATGCAAGGCGGAGGGGTGGTTGCGAATACGTCCCACCATGTAGCTTGCAGCCTGTGTAGGGTCTGACTAGCCCCACAGCATGTCACTACATCACACTACATAGTCCTTATAGGATACAGGGGAACATTGCAGTGGTAGATCCTGCCTGGTAAGGCAGGAGTTAATTGTTTTATGTGATGTCATATGTGTCAGCCAATCACAGGTGTTATACTTTGTCTCTGTGAACTGTGAGATGTAAGCTGAGATGTAATTGGAGGAGTAGCCACCACCTGACCAGGGGAGTTACAAGACCCTGTCAGGAAACTTCCAGAAGAAGGAGTCTCTCTCAGGAGAGAAAAGAGAGCAGTCAGACCTAGGAGTCTGCTGCAGAAGCAGACTGGAGTAACCCCAGTCTAAACTCTATACAGCTAGCATACCAGACCAGAGCAGGAAGAGCCTAGCCCCTGCCTGAAGAGTGGAGCTAATAGCTAAGAGTTAGTGAGGAAAGGGGTATCATCCTACCTTTAAGGGTGATACCTGAAGCACTCCAGGACAAGCTGAAGCTTCCTATTAGGACACAGCTACCTCCCAGCCTGCCCTCTGCATCCAGGCTGGCGATCTACCTCCTGTGGCTTCCTCCAACTGCATCTCAGCACTCCACCATTCTGTTAAAGGCACGTTGCTGCGGTTCCTGTCGGTTCCAATAAAGAACTGTAAGTTGTTTTTGTTCAACCTCTGCCTCCGTCTGGTCCCTGCTACTACAACTATCATCATCACAGGCACCCTGTCCATCACACAGAGACCCATACTCTAGACACCAAAGGGTTGCCCCAGGGAGATCCGCTATTGCAGCCTCTCCCTCATCATTTCTTGCCAACACCACCCTGCTGGAGACCTGCCAGGCTGTAGGACAGCCCTCCGGTTCCCCATACCAAGCACCGTGACACTAGCGTGCCTAGGCCGCAACCGCCAGCCACTCAGGTACTGCGGGCCCCCGGCTGACTCCAGGCCCCGAGAAAAGACTAGGCCCCGGTGGGGGATGTTGCAGATAGATATACAGAGATAGTAAATCTATACATACAAATAGTTAAATAAATAGGTGATATAGATATTTAATCCATACAGTTATATATATAAATAAATGATAGATGGATAGATCTAATATATAATGTTGAGTATATGTGTGTATGTATATCCGTTAAAGGAACCTAGACTGTTGCCTTTACAATCATCAAACTTTGCACAGCCGCTCTGTGTGACTCAGGGAACATCATAGACTCAGTTTTGATTAAAATTTTTCACAATTCTCTTTCCAAAAAGCACTTATTACCCACCATATACATATATTGTCTGCTGCTGCTGTGGCAGTAAGAAGCTGAGCCGTGATTGGTTGCTGTTCTGCCACAGGTCATTAATATGAGCTCTGAGCTTTGATTGGTTACTATAGGCGATGAATATAAGACATGACACGCTTATGTGTGAGATAAGATGGATCGGGATAGAGACAGAGAGACAGACAGACAGAGAGAATGAGAGACAGTCAGGGAGAGTGAGTGAGTGAGTGAATGAGAAATAGGCAGGGGCAGTGAGTAACAGATAGACAGTCAGGGGGAATGAGTAACAGATAGACAGTCAGGGGGAATGAGTGACAGAGAGACAGTCAGGGAGAGTGAGTGAGAGGTGGAGAGACAGTCAGGAAGAGTAAGTGAGAGACAGAGAGACAGGCAAGGAGACTGAGTGAGAGATGGGCAGTGGGAGAAAGTTAAAGACAAGCAGGGAAATTGAGTTACAGAGACAGTCATGGAGAGGGAGTGACATAGAGACGGTCAGGGAGAGTGAGGGACAGAAAGATAATCAGGGAGAGTAAGGGACAGAGAGACAATCAGGGAGAGTGAGTGAGAGACAGACAGGGAGAGTAAGTGAGAGACGGAGAGACAGGCAGGGAGAGTGAGTGAGAGACAGTCAGGGAGAGTGAGTGAGAGAGACAGTCAGGGAGAGTGAGTGAGAGACAGAGAGACCAGCAGAGAGAGTGAGTGACAGACAAGCAGAAAGTGTAAGTGACAGAGAGACATGCAGGGAGAGTGAGTGACAGAGTGTGTGTAATTTTAATCAAAGTGGTGTTGCGGGTTAGAAATACAATTTCAATTGATGCTGAACTGCAGCGACATCTAAATCTGTGAGTAATAAAGGAGATAGAATAGGAACAAGAGAGATAATGTAGAGTGTTCTTACTGGTAGTCAACTCTAGTAGTAGACAACTACAGACAAGAAGTTTGTGCTTAGCTTCAAGCAGAGAAGGGTTAAGGAGACTCAGAAATTAATTGCTCCAGTTTCTAGTATTAAAGAGAGCCTAGCATGCACCTATAATCAGCAACCCCATACGCAGGGAAATATACACTAGCAACGTGTATATATGAATGCTAGCGAATTTGCAAGCTGTAGTGGCAGATATTGAAAGTGTTCATCACTCCACTATTATAAATCAATCTAAAAGTGTTGCTGTAAACTAGTAAACGCCACGCTCCAAGCACCAATAAAATAATAACCAACTGGAGCTTTGGCGGAAGCACAAGAAACGCACAAATGTGAATGCACACCAAGTCTCCAGAATATCTATTTTATTTTTATAGACTGTTAATAATAAAAGTTAATTTTTATGCAAATTTTGTGAAATAAGGAAAGGATAGGGACCGGCAAGCCTGTCGAGGATTGAGACGCTGAGCAGTCTGAAGATATAGGAGATTCTTGTGATCGGTGTAGATATAGACCAAATGACAAGCTCCTTCCAGAAGATAGCACCACTCCTCCAAAGCAAATGCTTGAGAATGTCTTGATTGAATAGATGGAACGTTGCATCATGAAGGTGGAATAAATTCACTTAACTACACCTACGGAGTTCTGCTTCATTATCATTTTCTTCTGGATGTACGGGCCAGTATGGGACCCTGTTGTGAAGACCTGCACCCGAGTTTTTCTCTTTTAACACGGTGCTGCTCCTTAGCCTCCATTTTACTCCTCCAAAGCAGGTTTTATGGCCAATAGCTCTCGATCCCCTATGGAGTAATTCCTCTCTGAGGAGGAGAAGGTCTTAGAAAAGAACCCACAATTGAGAGTTAAGCCCTTGGGCCCTTTCTGAGTGAGCACTGCTCCAGCTCCTACTGAGGAGGCGTCAACTTCCAGCTTGAAAGGCTTCTCCGTATCAGGCCGTGTGAGAACTGTGGCTGAGGCAAAGGCTGACTTTGGACTAGAGAAGGCTTCTTCAGAGTCAGAGTCTGGGATTTCCGTTCTTCTTGGTCAGTGCCACAATGGGAGACACAAGAGAGGAGAAGTGCAGAATAAAGTGCCAGTAGTAATTGGCAAAGCCCAGGAATCTCTGTATTGCACGCAGTCCTACAGGCCATTGAAGAACCGCAGACAACTTAGCAGGATCCATCTGAAGACTTATGTCAGAGACGATATAGCTGAAGAAGGGAAGACTCTTCTGATGGAACTGCCACTTCTTGAATTTGGTGAAAAGGTGATTGGCTCTTAAACCAGCACATGGAACTGGTGGGACTCACGGTCCGTAAAGTACACCAGGATATCTAAGCGGGATAGGACATGGCAGGAAGAGGAATTGCACAAAAAGCTTCGGGAGAGGCAGGAACGCCAAACCCACATGCCATCCGAGACGCTAAGGGTACTCTATTACATGACCCCAGAGCAATAGCAAATCACTTCCAAGCGTACTATGCCAAATTATATTCCCTGCCCAATACTCTACCCACTTTGGTGGAAGAGAAAGAAAAGGTCCTTAATGATTTTTTGGATTCCTGCTCCCATCCAAGCTGTCCCAAGCAGCTCTGGAACCCTTGAGCTAATATCCACGGGGTGTGCATACGGGATAGGGAATATAAGCTATCATTACATGCGGACAATGTCCTCCTCACCCTTATGCAACCGCTAGTATGCCTCCCCAACCTCCATGCTCGTTTGAAACAATTTGGTCTTCCATCCGGCTATAGGGTGAATGCCTCTAAAACTGAAGCGCTACCAATCAATATACCGGCCCCTATGGTGGAATTGTTGAAAAACTATAAATACCACTGGAACTTGTAGACCGTTAAATATTTAGGGGAACACCTAATGCCATCCTATGACACATTATATGAATGAGTGTTTTCCGTGAAATTAGGTCCCTTATGGAAAAATGGAACACCATGCCGATATCGTTTTTTGGGAGGATAGCAGCAATTAAAATGAAGATACTCCCCAAGTTAGTATGATTGTTTGAGACATTGCTGGACATCTTCCCTCCATTTCGTGTGGGCCCACAAAAGACATAGGGGCAGATTTACTTACCCGGTCCATTCGCGATCCAGCAGCACATTCTCTACGGTGGATTTGGGTCTTCCAGCGATTCACTAAGGCAGTTCCTCCGACATCCACCAGGTGTCGCTGCTGCGCTGAAGTCCGCCGAGGCCCGCCGGAGTACACGCTCCTATACCTGGTGAAGGTAAGTACAAGTCCAGCAACACTTTTTTTTTTTAAATGCAGCGGTTTCTCCGAATCCCTAGGGTTTTCGTTCGGCCACGCCCCCCGATTTCCGTTGCGTGCATGCTGATGCCGATGTGCCACAATCTGATCGCGTGCGCCAAAATCCCGGAGCAAATCAGGGAAAATCGCTGCAAATCGGAATTATTCGGGTAACACGTCAGGAAAAACGCGAATCGGGCCCTTAGTAAGCGACCCCCATAGAGTGGTGAGATCGGTACTGCTTCCTCACAAATCCAGAGGGGGCATATCGGTTCCTGATTTCATTAAGTACTACTGGGCTGTCCACCTCAGATGCATACTGGCTTTGTCTTCTTTGTGTGCCTACTCCAAATAGATGGAAATTGAAAATCTGTGGCTGGCCCGTACCATCCTAATTCATATCTGTGGACACCAGGTGCCCCAGCTCCCGTTGGAACGGTACGGGGCCCTATCGCGTTCACATTAAGTATCTGGCGCAAATGCAGTTCCAAATTTTCGCTACTATCTCTGTATACACTGTTTCTGCCCCATACGCTACCAGGAGTAGCGGTGAAGCCTTGGCATTCCAAATGCTTGTTTAGATATGTAGATATAGTAGATTATGGGGCTCATTTACTAAGGGTCCGCACACCGCATTTCGTCGGGTTTCCCAACGATTATCATTTGTGCCGCATTGAATGCGGGTTTTTTTGCGCATGCGATCAAATCGGGGGGGCGTGGCCGCTGGACAACCCGACTGATTCAGACTAAGCGCTGGATTTAAAATTCAAATTGTGTCACAAGACATGCACTCACATACACCGGGAAGAAGAAGGTGAACTCCGGCGGACCTCAGCGGGGAAGTGACACATGCAGGATATTGGGCGCATGATCTTAGTGAATTGCGCTGGACTTCATCCTCGTCGGACAACGCACCTCGGGCATCGAGACAGGACCGGGATAAGTAAATGTGCCCCTATATGTCTCTAACCATCCTGCCCTTTCAGGTGTTACAGGAAAAGTTCGATATCCCTCAGTCCTCCCTATATCACTACCTGCAGATCAGGCATCTATTGCAAACTCTGGGAAATTTGGAGACAGTATCCAAGCATACACCATTTGAACGCATATGCAAGAACTATACGCACACATCGGGGCTTATATCTGAAATCTATCTCATTTTGCTGCACCCCGACCAGGAAGCATCTGTTCACCACGCATATATGGCTAAATTTGAACGGATTGTAGGCTGTCCAATTACGCAGGAAACATGCGCTATGCCTCCAAAACCTCTATATGCACCACATATTGGGAAAATCAGTACAAACTGGTATCATTGGTATCACACACCAGCCCAACTTCACCGACTATTTCCCACTGTACAAGATGCATGTTGGCGCTGCAAGGAACCAGGGGGCACAATCCAACATATATTTTGTTCATGTCCCATAACACAACCATTATGGGAGGAAGTAAGGGACTTGCTTACTGATCTATTAACACTTACGGTTCCACTGGATCCTTTATTTTACCTGCTCAATGTACCGCCACAACCTTTGCCTAAAAGTTTGATGAAACTAAGCCTACATGTACTAACTGCAGCTAGATGCCTGATAGCACAATATTGGAAAAGGTTGGTGCTGCCCACTAGGGCGGCGCTACTGGCCCGAATCCGGGAGGTGAGGAGTATGGAGTCACTGACTGCCTCGCTAAATGACCAGAGTGAGTTGTTAACTAGAGTGTGGGCCTTATGGGACCTATACTGGGGCACGCAGCTACAGTGAGGGTGAATCGCATCATAGGTTAGCTCCTTGTGTTTTTTCCCTTTTTTGTCTATCGTGTTTGTTTTATACTTGTTACTGTTACCACTTCTGGGCCTTTTGTATTTGTCATTTGATGCTAGTATCGGCAGACTTGAAGGCCATGGATTATGTTAAGTCCTCTTGTAATGTTGGAAACAATGATTGTTTTTATGTCCTGTGTTAATTGTTTATTTTTCAAAAATTTCAATAAATAAGCATTTAAATAAAAAAAAGAACACCAGGATATTCTCCAGATAGACCATAACACAGGTATATAGCAAGTTTCTGAAAATGTCGTTGACGAACTCCTGAAAAACAGCTGGCCTATTTCTGAAGCCGGCATGCGCACACCCTTGGAGACAGGGACACGCCCGAGGACCGATATCAGGAGCAGGGACAGGTAAGATGCGTGGTGTATACTGAAGGGGCACAGGTGAGCACCCGTGACTATAGATGGATTATAGATAAATGTGAGATATAAAGATAGATGGATGGATGGATGGATGGATAGATAGAGAGGGGCATATAATATTCTTACACAGTGGGGCACATTTATTAACGGGCCGATTTGCGTTTTTCCGTACGCGATCGGATTTCGCCGCAATCTTGCCGAGTTGCATGCAACGGAAATCAGGGGGCGTGGCCATCGGAAAACCCGACAGATTCATAAAAACAGCCGTATTTTTAAAAAAAAATTGGACGCACGCGCCATACTTACATGCACCAGGAAGAAATCAGTGAACTACGGCGGACCTCGGCGCAGCAGCGACACCTGGTGGACATCGGGCGCAGGACCTTCATGAATCGCCGGAAGACCCGAACGCTCGTCGAAGAAGCTGCCGCTGGAACGCGAATGGACCAGGTAAGTAAATGTGCCCCAGTGAGATGTGTTACATAAACATTGAAACCAAACATACTGGGGCAGATTTATCTAGCTGTCTGAAAGTCAGAATATTCTTAGTTGCCCATGGCAACCAATTACAGTTCAGCTTTCATTTTACCTGTGCTCATGAATTTTTTAAAGGGGAGCTGTGATTGGTTGGCATGGGCAACTAAGAATATTCTTACTTTCAGACAGCTTGATAAATCTGCCCCACTGGGTCTTATTTACTAAGGGTCTGCAGCTGCACTTTCGTCAGATTTTCCAAAGTCTTCGGGATTTGCGCCGCTGTGACAGGTATTTAACTGGGGATTGTGTTGCATGCGATCGGAATGTGGTGGGGCTGCGCTGGCTTTCATGTGACGGAAATCGGGGGCCGTGCCGTCGGATGATCCGACTGATTCGGACTGAGCGTGGGCTTTAACTTTCAAATTGTGTTGCAAGACCAAACAATTACAGTGACACATCAAGGATATCGGGCGCACGATCTTAGTGAATCGCAGGCAGAGTGCATTCTGGTCCGACAATGAACTTTCGGGGAACGCGTCAGGACATGGTAGGAAATGTGCCCCACTGTCTCGGCCACAGTGTTAACTGAAGTTTCCAAATTCCAGCAGAAACAAAACTGTTTGTAAATGATGTTTTCTGCCATATGAACATTTTTCTAACATGATGCAGATAGAAAATATTTTCGTCTCATTTCGCTGCTGCATGTAAGCTGCCCCTTCCCTTCTGTGTCAGCAAAGAATCTCCTCTTTGAACGCTTCTAGGATTCATATAAATTTTTCATGTCATTTTTAGGATATTTCTCCGATGGGATTTGAACTGTGGAACCTTGTTTCTAAGGAAGGCAGATAGGTAGAAAGCTGTAATTTTTGGCAGACATTTATACAGTATAAATCATAATATCTTATGCCGTTTGGTGTTTAAATAGGTTTCCTAAAACCTTGACCAATAAATTTGCCCTATGAAACAGCAGTCGCTTAGTTCTCTTTGCACTTCCTTTAGTAAGCTACGGGCAGAAGGATCTGAAAGTTGTTCAGGTGAGAGAAAGGTGGTTAAAGTGCTGCAAAAGTGAGTAAAAAAGCTGTTAAAAAATGTCATCATGGCTGCCTCTGGCACCCTCATAGACAATAAATGGAGTACAGGAGATACCCAAGTGTTGTGCTCAGTCATTTCTGACGCTCCTGTCATGTTAACTTGCATGGCAGGATGCAAGCTCAGCCTGCTGATCCGTCAATTAGTGGGAAAAAGACCCAATTCTTCATGCAGTTGGGCCCCCACTGATCAGATTGTTACCTCTTATTCAATCAAACTTTGTACAACCCCTTTAAATGTTGTCATCACTTCAAGTCTGATAAGGTCCTAAGAGGTGAATATGTGTGTTCTTTACTATTTAGAAACAAAACATGACCTTTTAAAGCTTCTTTAAAAATTGTAAAAGCTACTTACATTACTAGAAGAGATTTATTTCCTACGAAGAGAAGTTTCTTAAATGTACTCAGGATAACAAAGCAACACGTTCTCTAATTCACAGTTATTAACAAAAATACAGCATTTTACAGATATAATTCCAACCTGTCTCTATCAGTCCTGGTGTACAAAATTTCAGTTGCCCATAGTTTTCGACCATCTTCTGAATTTAGGGTCGTCCGCCATCTTGTTCTATCTGACGCTGCCTGAGTTCCTCTCTACCTCCAGTCCCTTGCATTCCAGGACGAGCTCAATGGGGCACACACACAATGGGGCACATTTACTTACCCGTCCCGTTGACGCCGCTGATCCAGAATGTCCGAAAGGATTCGGAGCTGCCGTGATTCACTAAGATGGTACATCCAATTTCCTGCATGTGTTGCTTCCCCGCTGAGGTCCCCGGAGTTCTCCTTCTTCTTCCCGGTGCATGTGAGTGCTGATCTTGCGACACAATTTGGTTTTTAAATTCTACGGTTTGTCCGAATCAGTCGGGTTGTCCGACGTCCTCCAATTGTGTGCATCAAACGGGCAATTCAGCGCAAAACGGAAAAATTTGCAAAACCCGACGGAAATGCGGCCGCGGGACCCCAATGACTTGATGCCACCAAACAACACATCACATTGTGAGGAGAGCTACAAGCTACATCCAGATAAGTTCTTTATCTGGGGGAGGGGGAGGCACATCAGAACTAACTGTGAATTGTGGCAGAGCAGAGATGTAGCAGAGCTAAGAATGTCATTGTGTGTAAAATGCATCTCGGGATCTGTACAATGTTCAGAAGGTAATTGAAAGTGTATGGAAACCTTGTACTCTATTAATCTAACCACATTATCAGCACACAACACTAGTGTCTTGTTAGATAGTCCCACACTCTGGAATTTTACACTGACCAACACTGGGTGACAGGAACTAAAACAGCAATCAAACTGAGTAAAATTGTAAAGTAAGGGGCTAAACATTTTGGTTAGTGTGTAAACATCACTAGCGGATGGAAATTTAAGAATTTTCTTTCATAGGCAAACCCCTTTAACTGTTCCTGGAGCTACTGAAAATGATAATCAGTAAAAACTATTTTTAAACCAGATTTTTAAAATTATAAACATTGATTCTCAAATACAAATACAAGTAATAGCACAGTATTTTGCACAGTACACATTTCGTATATCCTTTTTTTCTTTTGGGCCCCTTCCTAATAAGCCTTGTGATGTAAAAGAAAATCTGGAGTACTGGATACACAGTGGCCAAATTTTAGGCTTGAATCTACCTCTTAATTAAAAAAAACAAATGATATTCCATGTAAAATTATCAGAAATTAATGCGTATGCACTTAGTTAAGATATTTAAAGTCACACAATAGAATTGGAGAATCTACTAGAATACAAGTCAGGTCATTGACTCTTCTTACACAGACAATTTAGACATGTCAAGAATATTGAAGATGGGGAAATTGTGATCACTTAAGTCAAGTGTATAATGGACTTTATAAGTGTCTAGGAAAGCAAAGTGCTACTACTGTAAGTTTCTATTAAGAATCAAATGATACAGAGAAAAGCCTATCTATGTAAAGGGATTGGGGGACATTTATCATACGGTGGCGCTCGTGCCATATTCGCAGCGGGATGCTTCCGCCTCTTGATGTACAGGGGCTGGAGGCTGCGCAGCGTTTATTCTACGCCAGGCAGAGCCCACACACACGCAAGTGTTTTTGCGGAGAGGGCAAAATAGTCGCAAGTCCTAGCAATAAGCACTGGCGTGGCGCAGAGGTCCTGGTAAATATGCCCCCCTGGAGCTGCTTTTTAGCATATTTTAAAAACGTCTCTCAGAGGAGCAGAGGACCCATGTATAGTGGAAGCATAAGTGTTTTCTTTCCAATTGCAATCTCAAGTAATGGTGATATAAGGATATTTAGGACATTAAAGGGAACCCATCACCACATTTTGCACAAATACAGGTATTGACAGGTTCTCATAGAGCCCTAGCAACTAACTGACACCTTTATTTAAGCTAAAAATGATTCCCCTGAGATTCCCATATTTTCAACTTTATAGTTTTACCTGGTATCCAAGCATGGCTACAGCGAGTAGAGGTGGGCGTGGCCTCCTCTGGCTGAATACAGCAGCTCCTCCCCATCCTATATCCTGTATGCAGCTATAATATCATGTGACCAGGGTGACATCATCGCAGGTACTATAGCTTTTGTAGCATTAGAAGTCCATGCTGTGATTGTTTTATCTGGTCAGATATGCATATGGAATATAGTTTGCTAATATTAAGCTGCTTAAGGACCTTTGATGATGTCACCCTGGTCACATGACATTAGGCCACGTCCCTCGCTCCAAAGATGCATAGATACCAGGCAAGATTATAACTCTGATTTTATGGGGATCTGAGGGAAACTACTTTTAGCTAGAAGCAGGAGGTCAGATAGTTACTAGGGCTCTATAGGAACCTACCACTACCTGTATTTCTGAAAATGTGGTGATGGGTTCCCTTTGAACAACCTATTAGAAGTGGAGTATCCACCAGCAAGAGTTATGGTATTTTTTCAGTTCTGAAGCTACTTGTCAGAAATCTTTCTATGCAGCAAGGAACTGGACATGTCTTCATTCTTCCTATATCTTCTCTAGTCCTCTGACTATAACTGTCCACATGTCCCATTAGCAGCAGCTAATTCAATGTGCACTTAATAAGTAAACCCAATGAGCTCTACATTGTCTGTACATACAGTTTCCATACACTGAACTAGATTGAAGGCAGCACAAGTAACTTCCCAGAATGGAAATAGAAATGAAAAAAAACTTAGTTAAATAGTTACATGCTGTGTATAGCCTGTGCTGTGTAAGATCTTGAGGGCTCTGTAGATATAGTATCAGCAGAGTAAGGGCGGTGAGGAGGGAGCTATAGAGAATAAATGGGGATATGGGTGGCTAAATTGCAGAGAGGGGCACAGGAAGTTGTATCTGATCAAATGCTGGAATGGGGGGAGTAATGGGGAAGAGGGAAGCCCTTCTATAGCTTTTTTCAATTTTCAATCAACTTCTGCTCCCACGGAACTGAATTGACACAAGGTATAGTAGGAGCAGCTATCACAGCGAGCAGGGAGTTTCAGTCTATTCCTTCCTGTAGTAACTGGAACTATCCATCTCAACCCTCAGTACTCTATGGATTCAGAGATGATCAGCACATATAAGGTGATAAGATAATGAAGATTGCTGGTAGTCCATAATAAGAAATAAAATAAATATATTATTTTAAATCCACAAATTGGAAGTCTTTTCTCTGTTCCCTTCTGCCCTTTTCCCTGTATGTGGCCTAACTGGATTCTTCAGCAAAGCTTTTACAATTTTCTTCCATTGCTGTGTTGATTTTGGCTCTATGGTACATATTTTGTCAAAAAAGGGCACATACCCAGCTCCGGCTCCCACTTCCTTTGTTCCAGTGGAGGAACACTGCTTCAGTCAATCAGTGGCCTCCTAAGACCATAAGATGTTACTTATCACATAAAAGGAATTAATGTCCTTTGGTCCAAGGGGACCATTGATTGGTCGAACCAGGCCCTGTGACCTCCCAGCACTTTAGCCAGGTACTAAAGTCTGAAACTACAAGAATTGATGCAGGAATAGCACTCCTGTCTCACTCCCATAGGGTTTTCCTTCATGGACGATTTAGGTGGTAACACACTAGTCGGTCTGCCAAATAAATAGAATTTGATACATCCAATCTCAATGCATAGGATCAGTTTTAGGAATTGGAGATGAGCATGACCGAGGAAGATTCTGTACTGTGCCTATAGTTGAATTTTCTATTATGGATTTCTATTTGACTAATCATGAGACAATGGAGGCTGATGTGTTTGAGATCATTTTTCAGCTTTCCCTTTTGTTTTACTTGGTTATGAATGGAGGGAATCATTGAAACACTTAGGAATCATATATTCTCAAGATTGTTGGAAAATTATTTTTGCATAACTTACTGTGACATGTACTTAATATGTAAGCAGCTACTTGAAGATATCCATCTTTATACCCTTGGAGAAAGAACTTTGTACTTTGTTTGCGCCAAACAATAGCATGGAGTAGCCATCTGTCATGCACAGGTGTGGAAGCTGGAGTCTGCCAAAAGATATTGGCCTTGCAGTGTTTGTATATGATCTAACATGCTGACTCCTGTTTGCTTTATCCCAATTCAGATCTGCAAGACCTTGTATGGGCTATAATGGATACTTTGTGGGTATCAGCCTTGTACTATTGTGAAAATCGTTTCTAAACTACAATGGTTGTGACAGCTAGCAGAAAAGCTCTATTTATACACACATTTTTTATACTTTCTTCCATTTTTCTTTACTTCTGGAATCCATTCAAAATAATTGGATGAGGCTGCATTAATGCACCCAGTGGCTGTTCCCCGTGGTGTCAAAATCACAGACACCACAACAGAACCTGATAAACTGTAAGCTCCGTTAGGCATCTGTCAGATGATGGGTCCAGCACAGAACCCCATGGCTTCCATTTACAATGGTGCATTTACATGAAAGGGTTGAATTCCAGAACTCCTTATTCCATAGATTTAAAATAATATTGTTTATTATTAGTAAGTGATGTGGTGAGAGCGCATGAGATAATTTGTGTGTTGTTCTGTGACTATACATTTTAGGCTTACTATAATGTGAACACACACTAAAATGGTGGGAAGCTTGGTGCCTAGTTACATTGATAAAAATATCTTCCTCATCTCAGTCCCATGTTATTTTGCACATGCTTAGGTTCACGTTTATGTCTCGGAATCTCTCCTTTGTTTACTGCATATGATTTGTATATTTTTAATGAAGAACAATAAAATGAGCTCCGTTTTTTTGTGTTTTGCATCTTCTGTGATGGAAGTTCACATTTCTCTAATTCTTGGGGGGACCAGAAATCAATGGACCCAACCCACAAACTTTGTGCTATAGGATGATTTTTATATTAATGTTTATTTTATCAGGTTAAAATTCAAACATGATCTTGCACGATCCCCAAAGAAAAGATCTACGCGTTTCGGACTTTCTTATTCAGTCTTAACTCATGATCTACATTTGCACAATGTTAATGTGGGCAGAGACAATGCAAGACTGTAAATGTAAACCTTTATTGACTTGTTGTAAAACGTTCCCTTGTGTATGCGTCTGGGGTGGACAATTCATAAAGAAAAGGACCTATTGTGATAGGGTGCATTTGGGGTGGACAATTGGCACAGTACGAGCACAAGGAAATGGGGACATAAAATGCATAGCAGAATCTCATAGAAATAAATGGACACCCATATATTTTCATTACTTGAAACTTACCTGTGCAATTTTGGCATAGTGCCACATGTCAAACCACGAGAGGTTTTCTATGTGAAAATAAAGGAGACATTGGGGGTCATTTTCTAAGGGCCCGATTCGCGTTTTCCCGGCGTGTTACCCGAATATTTCCGATTTGCGCCGATTTCCCCTGAATTGCCCCGGGATTTTGGCGCACGCAATCGGATTGTGGCGCATCGGTGCTGGCATGCACGCGAGGGAAATCGGGGGGTCTGGCGGAACGAAAACCCGACGGATTCGGAAAAACTGCCGCATTTAAAATAAAAAATGTGTCGCGAAAATTGCACTTACCTTCACTCAGCCCGGCTCGGTGTATTCCAGTGCGTTCCAGGGAACTTCAGCACAGCAGCGCCACCTGGTGGACGTCGGAGGAACTGCCTTAATAAATCCCGGCCGCACCCGAATCCAGCGCAGAGAACGCGCCGCTGGATCGCGAATGGACCGGGTAAGTAAATCTGCCCCATTATATTAGGGGCTGGTGTAGATTTCAGCGATAACCATCTCCAGTCTCTGGGTCTGATATGATGATAAAGACAAAGGAAGTGCATATGTTTCATAATGGTTTGGGTGCATAGGGCTGTGAATGGGGTAAGTGACCAACACTGGAAGATTTTTTAAACATCAGCAGTCAATTAGGCACTGACCCCTGAGGAAGTCGTATTGACTACGGAACGCAGGGGTGCGGCACTTCCCACATCATAGCACTTTTTCTTTGATCTTGTTATCTGTTATTTATATGTATTTATATGCATGCTTTACATTCTACTTATACTATCTGAGCATTTGCCAACAGGTTCCGTTCAGTGCACTGTACTTGGTATTTTTACCTTTTGGACATTGTACTTGTGTGCATACTGGGATGTGAGCAGGTTTGTGGCATTTTCACATTATTTCAGTATTTCATTTTTCATTATTGCGAAAGGTGCAATTTTTACTTTCTTTTAGTGATGTAAGGGAGTTCATGTACAGGCTGACCATGGTTGTGTACACCGATTTGCTGATGTACTAATGTACTTTTTAGGTTTTAATTGTCTTGGTACATTTTTGTGCACGAAAAAAGTAACTTTGTAATTTTTACCAATACATACTTTCTTTGTCTTTTTCATCATATTGGTTATTTTTGTGTGCCGGCAATTACTTTAGTGACTTTTTGTGGTATTTATGGTGGTGCAGTCCCTGTTTACATATTAATCAACCAGTCTCTGGCTCCAAACAAGAGTTTGCTCCGGGTCCTCTGATTTCCTCCCACACTATAAAACATACTGGTAGGTTTGAGCAAGCTCTTTGCAGTGCTGTGGAATCTGTGTGCGCTATATAAATAAAGAATTATTTTTATTCCTGACCCATTATCTTGGCTTGCAAAGCATAATAAATTGGTCCCAATGTTTATGTCACTGACAGCAAACAAAAATTTCAAAAAGAGATGAATTAATACATAAAGGGCCTGATTTCTTAAAAGTTGTGCTGTGTTTACATGATTTATTATTTGGTTCCTCTGCCACTACATGGGGCAGTATTATTAAGAGCTTCCAACCATCACTCACATCAGAAATCTATGCCAACGTAGAACAGTTTTTCTGGGCAGGTTATATTAACTCTTTCTGGCCTGTTTTGCTGCGGATAATGACACAATAATACCAGCAAAGCCAGCATCATCTTTTGCTTTTGTTCTTGGGTTGACATGCACATTCTAGACCAAAGTATGTTTATCTCTGTGACACAGAACCCATCTCTTTCCTGAGTGGTATTATGGCTGGACATTCCCATCTTATTTGTGCTTGTGTATAATTGTTTGTACATTTGAACAAGGCACCTTCAGGATTCTGGAAATTGCACCCAAGGATGAATCAGACATGTGCATGTCCACAATTCTGTTTCTAATATCTTGCCTGATTTCTTTAGACTTTCACATGATGTTACTCAAAGAAGCAGTGTATTTCAGGTGTGCCTTCAAATACATCAACAGGCATTTCCATTTTAATGTTGCCATTAAACCTATCAGAAGCTTCCAAAGACATGACATCATCATATGGAGTAGTCCTAAATTGTCTGAAGGCATAGTAATCTTAGTGTATGTTGACTTTTGTCTTTGCTGGAATTAATTAAAATGCCTTAAAAAATATCTCTCTCATTATTCTACCATTTGGTAAGTATAAATAATTTTGGTAATCCTAATTGACCTAAAACGGGAAAGGTTTATTCTAGTTTCATATCAGATACTGAGAAAAACATGCATATGTGTATTTTTATATAGTGTAGGCAAAATTCTAGTTTTACATGTGTATAAGTTTTATTATGTTTTAATACATTTTTTTTAACTTAATCTTTAAACGTATTCTGACATTTATGTCCTTTTTCAAATGGAGCTAAGGTTTTAGTGTTTTGGTGGGAAAAGCTCATGTTTTATTGTTACCATTTTGGGGACTGTGTGACCCATTGATTTCTTTTTTAAAATGTCAGTTTGGACTTTTGTATTTTTCTTTGTTACAGGTCCCATTATACACAACACAAACATTGTATTTGTCTAAGATTTCTGTTTTTGAGAAATCACATTAAAGGAAACCTACCACCACAAATCTACCTATAAAGGTAGATTGGGTGGTAGGTGCATCAATGGGACGTGAGGATAGCCCTTTTAAGGGCTAATCCTCACGTCCCCTCACTTTTTTGGTAACTTTTATTCCACATATATTTAAATTTACTTATGCGGCTACCGGGGCGTGGAGTAGCCGCATATGAGATTACATGAGGCGGCTACTCCACGCCCCGGTACCCACTTTACCCCTCCTACTCACCCATCTTCGGCGCGCAGCTCCGCATAGCTGCGCGCCCTCGTCCGACGACCCTGCCGTCTGCGCATGCGCAGAAGAGCAGGCCCGCGCCTGCGCGGTCACTGCTCCGAAACAGGCGCGGGCCTGCTCTTCTGCGCATGCGCAGACGGCAGGGTCGCCGGACGAGGGCGCGCAGCTACGCGGAGCTGCGCGCCGAAGATGGGTGAGTAGGAGGGGTAAAGTGGGTACCGGGGCGTGGAGTAGCCGCCTCGTGTAACCTCAGATGCGGCTACTCCACGCCCCGCTAGCCGCATAAGTAAATTTAAATATATGTGGAATAAAAGTTACCAAAAAAGTGAGGGGACGTGAGGATTAGCCCTTAAAAGGGCTATCCTCACGTCCCATTGATGCACCTACCACCCAATCTACCTTTATAGGTAGATTTGTGGTGGTAGGTGCCCTTTAAGAAAAGGTACCTATCTCTATTCAACTACTGGAGCCGAGTCATGTGGCTTCTCCTGCAGCTTGAGTCATGGAATCACCATTGAAAACATCCCAAATGACTTGGGCACCAGAAGTTGCATAGAGATATGTGCCTTTTCTGAACGTGGTTTCTCAAACAAAAATTTAGAGAAGTCATACAGGTCCAATAATAGTATAAAAAATTACAGGTCAACCCGCCAAAAAGTATCTTTTTCACAGCTCAATGCACGTAAATACACTGCTTATAAAAATAAAGGGTTCACTAAAATACCACATCCAAGGTCTCAATGAATGAGATATTCCAGGTGAAATTCATTACATAGTGTAATGTGTTGAGAACACTAAACATGATCAATGAAAAATAAAATTTATATCCCATGTTGGTCTGGAATTGGAATTATATTATGTTGCAGGCAGCGGAACTTTCTCCAAGATGTCTCTAGATGCTGTCACATGTGCTCAGTGTGAACCTACTCTCATCTGTGAAGAGCAAAGGGTGTCAAAAGGCATGGACTTTATGCGCTCTCCCTCCTTCTGCACTATACAAGACTGACCTAAATCCTCCCTACTCCCCTTCATTCCTTTCTCACTCATACAGTTTAACCTGTTTCTCCCTATCCCTCTCCCTACAAAACAGATAAACACTATGATACAACTTTAGATTAAACAAGATTGTTTAAAATTCTTCAATGTTCATATGAACTGCCTGTATGAACCTAATTTAGGTAATTGTGATAACACGATGAAACTACCTTGGTTTGTAAACTCTTTTTATGTTCAATAAAGTTTTTGAATTTTAAAAAAAAGGCAATCACGGGGTAAAAGATGAGGTAGCAGTCCTGATGTTGGGTTGTTACCATCCTACGGTCCCCTCCATGTCTCCTGATATCTTCTCCGTTCTCTGGACACTACACTGACAGACACAGCTAACCTTTTTTCCACAGCTCACATTGATGTGCCATCCTGCATGAGCTGCACTACCCGAGCCACTTCTGTGGGTTGCGGACACCGCCTCATGCCACCTCTAGGGTTGATAGCAAAGACAAAATGCAAAAGTGACCAAAACAATAGCCAAAAAGGATGATAAAAGGGAAATGGTCTGTGGTCACCAACTACAGAACCACTCTTTTATAGAGGTTATCTCTCTAAATTCCTATCATTTCTACTTTTTGTCTGTTCCATTTGTACAACAGAAGGAGAAATTGATTGACAATTAGGGTTGATTGATAACTGGACAGATTAATTTCAGAAAAGTGTAATTGACTTGGAGTTAGATTTTTGCAAATGTAATAAGACATAATTAAAAGTAAATACATTTGCTGCTGAGTTGCAAACGAAAGATTTTGTGTAATTTTGACTGCGCAGTGAAAGCCGTAAAAACAACGCCCATAAGAATTTATTTTTCTTCAACCACAATTGGAATTTTTACACAGCAAAAAGGATGTTTCGATGAAGAATCTCCAGGGTGGTTCCAACTATATTATGGAATGTGACAAAGAACAAAGTTATAGAAGTTGGAATGATCTGTGTAATGATGTCCCTTCAAAGAAACAGGTGCACTCTCTACCACAGTATCCATAGTCAATCACTATTGTAGGAGGTAATGGGTTAAAAACCACCGGCTGTATACATAACAATTACAGACTTTGCACCATTTACAATGTGAACTTTCATAATCAAACAAGTATTGAGAACCCGGGTGAGTGTTTTTACTATTTTTGTCTTCTGTTTTCACACAATCTCTTCCTCTATTGGTTCCAGGCATCATGTGACTGGCTACATGATCACAGCCACATGCATAATCTAGTACATATGGACCCAGTAAAAGTGGAACAGTATAATCTTATCCTTTGAGGCACAAACAATACAACAAAACAACTAAAAACAATTTTTAAACATATACAAAAAAAGAATTACCAACTGAAAAAAAGTTTGACCCTTACTGCTTGACAATGCTGTTCCTTTAAAATAGTCATGTAATATATCAAAATGTATGGTAGATAAAGGGAAACTGTCACCAGATTTTACCCCATTAAAGTACTGGTCCACTCCGTTACGGTATGAAACATCCTTGCTACAATTTACTCTTTTGCATGAAATGATGGATGTTTAACTATAGAAAATCCCATTAGAAGTCATGTAAAAAGGAATAGAGAAGAGTCATATTTGCCTCAGATGAGTCAAGTTTAGAAGCTACATCAAGAGTGTTACTTAAGTCATCCCTATCTTCGGTTCTGTACTACTTAGAAACATGCTGGTGTCATATTAAAGATAAGCTCTCATCTTCCAAATCACATGGGACATGTGGTTTTATGATCTACAGAACTAGAGATACAGGTAGTTAAATACAAGGAGGGAATTGGGTTTTTATCTGTATTTTATATCTCCAACTATGTCTGTAACTGCCTGTATCCCAGTTTCTGTAGATCACAGAACCACAAGCCTCATTCTTGTGTTTGAGGGTAAAACTATGATGTGGAATCAGAATAAAAATCTACATTTTTACTTATTTTCAGCCTGAAAAAATGACAAAAATTTTAAATTATAAGAAACCTGCATTGCTCACAAAACTTCACATCTGTAGCCCATCAAATAAAAAAAATATACATTAGTACAAGCTAAAACAGGATTGTGGTCCTAAAGATCCAAAATATCATGGGCCCATTTAATAAATTGATTATGACCCTTATATATTTGATCATTTCATATATTTCTTCTCCCCCCCCCCCCCCCCAAAAAAAAAAAAACAATAATCATAAAAACATATTAGCTAACCCTTGTTCTATCCCTAATGGCAACCCTTACACTAACCCTGACAAAACCCCTAACCCTAATGAAGAAATCTGTGGAAAATTAACTAAAAGTGATAGGACCTTTAAAAAATTGTGTTTTAGATGGGGTTATATATAAATGTCAAAGACAACTAAAGCCTGGTTTGAAGCAAAATTTGGAATTGATTCGGTGCTGAAATATCAGCAAATTCGTACCGAATGGACAAATAAATTGGCTCATCTCTAATCCATGTCAATAATTTCTGGTCAGTACCCAGAATTTCACCCTCAGATCCCCAGCCCCTAGAGATGGCTTTACAGACGCCAGCTACATACAGGCTTTCATTCCTGGGCTCCAAGTTACACATCTAAAATTCTGTTCATACCTACTGATCAATGGAAACGAAATCATAGGTCTATATCTACCAAAGCATGTGCTAGCACAGCTCATATCTGCTGATCTAATGCAAACTGTGCACCACACTAAAATCTGCTGCTGAAGCTGGCTACTTAGTTGGCTACCCAAATATTTATTACAGGCAAAGCACAACTAAAGAATCCAAGTCACAACTCTTCACATCTCTGCACCCTTTGTATATTGAGCAGTGTGCAGAGCAATATGCATTGAAGCAACTACTGGAAAACGTGGCTAGGTATATGCCAGATGAATGCTATCATGAAGGAAAGAGTGTTTGCACTTATAACCAATTTATTACCGATGAACATATGGCCAATATTTTGCCTCACGTCACAGGGAAGCAAAACAAACAGAACCTGCAATTTAAGGGAGTGGGGGTGGGTGAGAGTCAGTCTGCAGAAGAGAGTCATGAGCAGAAGGGAGTTTGATGGAGAGAGAGAAGGAGACATGTGGGTCAATGAAGAGAAGGACAAATAAATGTATTTGCACAGTGAGAGAAGTGCAGTCAGCTTGTGCCTAGAGTGCCACCTTATCTGTCTCTCCAACTCCTCCTTACTTACCTCTGGGAAGCTGAAACCCATCACTGTCCCCAGCTGTTCCTCTACTGGCTTGCCACTTTCATCTGCCACCAGGTGAGCTGATTTTCTCTTTGCTGTCTCTCTGCTTTGCACTCTAGCTGAAATAAAGTCTTACATCTCTATTCTTGAGCAGTTGTTTCCTCTGAAAGACTGGATTAAAGGGATAAGTTTATTTGCAAGTGCACAAAGAGGCTGCAAATCGTTTGATCTGAGCTGTGCATTGAATACCCCCCTCTATCTGTTTTTCTGGGCTGAGATGCTGCTAATTTTTGGTTGCTATGTGATGTGGGTTTTAATGCACAATTAATGGCATTTTATGATGGGGAAACCTCATTTGTGAGGGGCAGCAGGTGGTTCATGGTCTGCGCAGCTTCTTCTGACCATGGTCCAGTAATTTACTGGAGCTAAGGAGAAGACAGGTGACATTAGAAGGAGCACTAGTGCCTGCAGATGGTCTCTTAGAGATAACAGGTTCATAAATCAAGCTCAGTTCTTTGTCAGGGGGTGTGAGATCCTATCTGTTGGGTTAGTGTTGCTGGTTATTTGGTCTTCATGTAGTGAGAAAATACATCTTTATTTACCTGCCTTGTTGAAGAACCTTCCTTGCTCCTGCTGGATACATCTGGCTTTATTCTAGAGATGAACTGGTTAAATCTTAAGAGTCCTGCTGAACACTAAGATGTCAATGGGCTTCTGCAGATAGTAAAGTGTGATGGGAGCTCTTGAGCAATTCTCTTTTGAGTCAGTAGAGACCGCTGGAGGATCAGTAATGTTCCACCAGCTCTGCCTTGACTCCTCCACCAAGATGATTCCTCTCCCATCACTGTGGAAGAAGAATATGTTTTACTTGTATCTTAATTTTCCATACCAAATCCTGTTTATCCACCATGCAATGGACATCACAAGCCATAATGCACCTAACATGTGCACCTCTGTCTACTTCATTCATGATCACAGTTTGGCTCCAACCTCCCACAGATGGTCCTGCAGGGGCTCGTTTTGTAGCAGCCACGTTTAGATAAGGATATGCTTAAAGCATTGTATTTCATTTTGAGAAATAAACGTGAAAATCAGGCCGTAAAATACTGAGCTTTATCATTCTAGGGCTTGAAATGGCTGTTTCCGCAGGGAAAATCGTGGTGCTTAATCTCCCTGTGACATATTTAATCATTTCTGGAGCAGGAAAGATGAATAAAGAGAAAATGTGAGCCTGAGGGAAACAAAGGGTTTGATTTTCATATTAAACTCTCATAATGGACAGCACATAAAATGAAAAAACCCAGGGGCTATGCCATAGCTTTGCCCTTAAATATACCCAGGGTAGACATTAAGCTGGTGCTGGTGCAATCCCAGCGCTAAGTCCTCCTGTGTAGCCTCAGGATCCATCCACATCATGGAATGTGACTGATACAAAGAATAAATCCCCAGCTTATGGGTTTATCACACTTTGGGTGAAATAGAATAAAAATTCCAATTTAGATTGTTGTATTTTGAACAAATAATTAATAGCTTGTCATGGGGAAGGGAGTGCCTAAGGTGGATGAGTTGACTTTTGTATTGATTTATATGCATGTGATCTAATAGAAGCTGAAGTCAAACTTGTAACCTCTTTAATGGCTTATAGATAGTAAACACAATCTTTTGTATCGAGGCATCAAGTCCTGTACTTTATCAGGTTTGTCCAAGCCAACCCTGGAGGGCCACAATGCTATTGATTTATCAAATGCACTCACTTTTAACCACTCTAATTTCTATGGGGGTTTAGATGGTTTATATGAATCCACAATTCAGAGGTATTGTTGTTATTTTAACTTTTCTTTGTAGCCTTTTTGTTCTTGTTTGTGTGTCATTCAGGAAATATTGCCTTCAGAATAATTGTCAGGGCTAAATTGGACTATGTATTGCCTCCAAGTTGATTTCAAGTGTTGTACCAAGCCCTATGATGGAGAAGAGTATCCAACCCAACAAAGCCTTTGTGTCAGCTTCAGTAATCCTCAGCAGAGCGTTAAGGTGTAATATGTTATGTTTGTCTGAAGTGAATGAAAAAAGAAAACAATTGCTTGCACCTTGGAACTATTCAAACAATAGACTAATCCACTTGAAGCTTGTTATCTGAGCTGTGTTGTGTGATGAGCAGAGGGTCAGCCTTATATGTCATCCTGTAGGAGATATAATGATGCTATTGAGCACTTTAATGAATGAAATTACACTAGCTTTATCAATGCACATTAATTGTGCTCACATCAGATATTATGACTGTATGCCAGGGGAAGGGCACAACTCTGCCGCCTGGCACTGAGCCATCAAAAAGCAGGGTGAGTGTTTGTTTTTAGGGTGGTAAAGCTTTTGGGATTTGTTTGCTATCATGGCATGAAAATGGATGTCACAACAAGTTTCATTAAAGGAAAATAAACAGTCTTGTCCTCGCTTCATGCAGGGGAGTCATGAATTTTGGATGAGATAATCTGCTGATAGATGGGAGAGAGAGAAAAAAAATGCAACATGCTCTGAAATACTCTAATCCAATTGTCAAAAAGACAGGTCATTATCTAGAAACTTTCAATATATAGGAGAAATAATAGTGGGAGAAGAGGAAGAGAGGTGTTAAGAGAGATTAAGAAATAAAGCCATGTAGAGACAGAGAGAGAGAAGGAGATGAGTATTGGAGAGATGAGAAGAAGAGGTAGAGATGGCAGGAGATAGGAAAATGAGGCAAGAAGTGTCATGGGAGCTGGGGAAATATTACTCAGGAATATGGATATGAAAGCGTCCAGGAAGACCCAAAAAGCATCATTGTTTCATCGTTACCGGAATATAAGTGATGTGGATGTGAAGGGTTGTTTGTTTGCTTTTCTTGTATTTTGTTATTTTCATTTTTGTCTTTGGAATGAGAAGGAATTTAAGACTGATATTCTATTTCTAGAACTTTATTAAGGATTCCATTCTTCATTCAGGACTACTGTAAAGATATATTATATAGGTATAGTTATCTTTTATACTAAGAAAAAAAGAAACAAACATAGATAGATAGATAGATAGATAGATAGATAGATAGATAGATAGATAGATAGATAGATAGATAGATTGATTGGTTAGGGGCATCTTAATGTATATGAGTGGGTTACATAAACTAATGTGAACATTAAATATATAGACAGAGATTGATGAATATGTATATCATATATATTTTATACACTCTCATCGATGATATCTATTGATTCGTAGAAAAGACACTCTCCCACTACAAGCTGCCTTGTGCTATAAAGCTACCTGTAAAAGTAAACAGGTAAATAGTAGCCGAGAGCACTTGAGCTGAAGTGCAGCCACTTATCACAGTCACATCTCTTTCCTCCTTCCTCACTTGTTCAAATAATCTCACAACTCTTCCAATCCCCAAACACTAACACAAACCCAGTGCTCCCTCCATACCCCTGTCCCAATCACACACTTGAAGGTAGAGGACATCCTGTATAATACACGGCAATATCATAGCATAATGAAGTGCTATAGAGGCTTCTAGCTGCCCATCATCATTATAATAATATAACCACATACATTTCCAATTAAACACATACACATACCTACATACATCAAGCTTATAATATATTGGAAGAGACTATATGCAACCCATATGACACATGAGTATATCCAAGCAGAAGAGCAGCAGAAATATGATCACTAGAAACCTGCAGAGGTGAGAACAACGAATTTAAAAACTACAATGAAATCTATACAAACTAATCTTATAGAAATTAGACAGATAAGGGAAAGATAGATGACGTAGATAAAAGACAGAGGATAGATATATGGATAGATTATAAAGATAATAATAATAATAGTGTACTATATATATATATATATATATTCTGATCATAGAATAGAATGATAAGTATATACATAGATAGATAGATAGATAGATAGATAGATAGATAGAATATATTGTTTGTGTGATTGATAGATAGTATTCTAAAATAACAATATTACAATATTACATTTAAAGTCACAATATTGCTTCAAAAGTTTTCACATATAAAATTATCTAATTTTTTTTTTTATTTCATTTGCAATGTGCTGCCTGGCAAGTAATGGGTTAAACCTAAGAAAAACCTAAGCACAGACCTATAACAGATAGCAGCTCTATGAGATAATGGTATAATGGCTTTATTGGGTATCTGAAAGAAATAAATGATAGATATTATAGTATTTAAATATTCATGGATATATGACATTCCAAAAAATACAAGGTGTAAACTTTTCTTCTTATTATAAATATTATTTAGAATATTTTTCATTATTGTTGTCAGTATTATTTTTTTTGTTTATGGTTGCATTCTTTTTGAATGAGGACATTGCAGCTATTCCTTCATCTATATAAGTATAGCAGATGAATATACATATATATTGCCGGATACTAATTCTCTTGTGTGCCAGCCCATAGACATCCTTTGCAGGTAAATACAGCAGCTAATGCTAGTTCTCAGCCTGTAGATTACATGAATGGAGCCTTTGTGTAACTAATGAGCCACAAGTCCTTGTGTCCTTGTGTCAGTGAATATTTACCTGTCAGGTGGGTGCTGAGGAGACTCCGGCTGATAACATGGGGGTCTGCAGGCACCAGGTCCACCCTTGCTGTCAGTGTTTCCATTCATTTAGACTAATTAAATAATCTCCCAAAGTGTAAGTCTGTATACATCAGATCAATCGAAATAATATTTGGGCTTCAGTAATTAAAAAAATAATAATTTAATAATAAAATACAAATATTCAATAGAATTCACGTCCAGGTATCATTTTATGGATTATTTGATCCATTATGGATATTTATTTTGAAACCCTTTGATTTAACAAAAATAAATAAATAAATAAAAGAAGTTAATTTTTTTACGTGACTTAACCATTTCTTTGCCGAGTCAGTCTGCAAAGGGTTAAATCTGCGGCAAGGGCTGAGAACTGAATGAAGAGATAGCCCCATTGAAAGAGGTTGAATGCCATGACAACTAGCAACAACCTCAGATTTATCCCAAACAGTTAGGGCACATTGTAAGAGGGCGTCAATCATGTATTATTTGGCTACTGAAATAAATGCAAAAACTGAGCCCTGACAAAAGCATCCAACAGGAGCCGGACATTTGTCTACATTTCGCCCATTGTCCGCAGCTTAGCAATCGGTTTGTATTTGTGTTTGCCCGGGTCCGACCACCCAGGATGAGCTGGGGGCTAGCTAAGACCCATGGCATTGTCACACACATCACATACTAGATGGGAGCCACACAGATCACACTCAAATCAACTCATCAACAATAATCCATTGCATTTTTTATTTTCCTCCTGCATCTCCAAGACCTTTCTTTTTCTTTTTGCTGTACAGTGGTGGGAGAAAGTCAGAAAACTTCAGGGACCCCCAACATGACCAACTACAACCCCCAGAAATCAAATCCCAGGACCAGTAATATAAACATATTATTTCCTGCTATAATATTGCAACAAATTAGCCATGTCATCAAAATATAACATTTAATATCAGTATTGATAGACTAAAATTGTAATATAATATAACACAGAAATGCGACTGTTTAATATAATATTTGTATAATATAACGATGGGGAAGCAGAATATTAATTTATAATATAGCCAACATATGTCATGACAATATTGACATGGCATTATTGTAACATAATTGAACGGAAACATACTACAATATCATTATGGAAAATACATAAAGCAGAATATGAATATGTGCATAAAATATATAATGACACCATGTACATTAAATGAATCAATAATTCTGATATTTAATTTAAATAACATTTCTATAGCCAAACATTTATACTTTATTGTAGAATTTTTCCAAATAGATATTGTAAAGAGGGTAATAATGAAGGCATCTCAACAACAAGTAATACTAATATCACACCTGAAGTATTTACAAGAATCCCCAATACAATATATTATTTTATATCAAAGCATCACACATACAGTTTATTATCTTATTAACAATGCTCACACATACAGTATATTTTCTTATATACAACTATCACACAAACAATATATTATCTTATATACAACTATCACACAAACAATGTATTATCTTATATACAACTATCACACATACAATATATTATCTTATATACAAGCATCACACATATAGTATCCAGTCTTCTATACAAGCGTCACAACAAGTAGTACGTTATCTTATTTACAAGCATCACACCTACAAATTGCTCTGTCTTTCCTCCCATCAAAGCTAATGGTCAGGTTTCTTTTCCATAGTAACATTGTTACAAGGTGTCTGGACAATACAATGGCAGTGGTTTTACCTTTAACAAAGAGCCAATCTCCCAGGATGATTACATTTCTACACACTTTAGTTTATTTTGGAGCAAAGTCGAATCAATTACTTGCTTTTTTTTAATTTATACTACTCATCCCTAAGCCCCAACCACAATATTGACCTAAGAGGTTTACATAAGTTGGTCTCTTGGTATTTGAATAGCATCTTGTTTAGGTAAAGCCCAATATCTTGAGTGGGTCTTGTAGGTTCTGTAAATACTCAATATTCTGCTTTGCTTACAAATCTCCTTTTGAGGAGAGAGGGAGACAATTTGGTCTCAAGTGTGCAGGATCTCAGCTACTTGGAGGTCCTTTGTATGTAAATACTATGTAAAAGGCCCTCCCCGTCTTTGTAATTAATTGACACGTTATACCACTCATCATGGGCTGAAGCACCAATGGTAAAGGCTCCGATCTCCCCAAAACCCACAATTTCACATCTGCAAACACTGTCTTCATCCACTTGACTCCCAGGACCCGCCCACACGTGGCCAGGCTTTCTGGATCTTCATCTACTTTTTCTCCTCTCTGCAGGTTCATGTGTGAAGACCCAACCTTATATGGACTCATCACTCCAGCTATGGCTTATTTTTTTCAGGCAGCAGGCAACTGCTCAGTGTGCTCCAGCCAGACCCTGAAGTGAAGCACACTTTGGCATTTTTCCTGGAGTTACAAACTATTTGAGAGGAGCTTGTGTGCTCTTGAGCTCTGTGATATCACTCATCTGCAGGAGATCCACCAACAAGCTGCCTGTGAAGCCCTGTGTGTGGGCTCTTCTTCTTCTTCTTCTTCTGCTCCTGCTCTTCTATTGCTTTCCCTTATAACAAAACAGCAAAGAGGATTTTGTTGTTGTTGTTTTTACCCACATCACCATCATCATCATCACCACCATTATTATCACACAGGAGAACATGTCTTCTATAACAAACAACACCAAAACTGGGTTTTCTGTCAAGGACATTTTAGATCTGCCTGACACCAATGACGAAGAAGGATCCATCACTGAAGGTGCTGATGAAGATACTGAAGGATCTGAGCCCCCTAAAAAATCTGGGGGTCGAGCGCAGAGCACCCTAGAAGCTGTACAAGGTCTGCCTGGTCTGAAAAACCCCTTCTATGACAATAGTGATAATCCCTATACAAGGTGGTTGGCTACTACTGAGAGCATCCAGTATTCCTGTAAGTACCTGCTATGTGGTCTACTACTACTATAGTGTCATTGTATATTATAGATATTGATCAGAAAATAGGAATGTGATGTAATACATATATTATATAGAATAGACAATGAGCAGAAAATATGAATATTATATTATGGACCTACAGATAATATTATAGACAATGATCAGAAAATAGCAATGTGCTATTATAGACCTACAGATAATATTGTATAATATAGACAGGAATAAGAATTTAGGAACATGATATTATATACCTACAGATAATATTATATAATATAACCCCCTAGTCAGGATGCAAGCCCTGACTATTACGTCTTCAGTCTCCAGATGAAACACAACTAAACGATAACTCCACTTTCTAGCTACAATTCTCCCTACAGAGAGACCTTTGTGTAAAAATTTGGGGAAGATCAGTCTTTTTGGCAGGAAAATAAAAAATGTCTACACGAGGCTAAGGCTCAGCTCCTCAATGAATGAATTGTTTGATTATTCTTTAAAAATCAATTCACGTATCCTGGACGAAAATAGACCCCTGTAGCCACTGCAAAAGCAAAACTAAAAAAAAACAAAAACCTTCTAAATGAGACATAATTTACTAGCTTTTCATATTTTACAAAACTTGGAATGTGTGTAGCAAAAAAGGTCAACGCGGGAGGGAGATGAGAAACAGAAATTCAGATACTGAAATCAGTCTATACTTGGGGGGCATTAACTAATAGGAAACTAAACAACAATGTATAACTATAATTAATATAAATATGGAATATATATATATATATATATATATATATATATATATATATATATATATATGTGTGTGTGTATATATATACAGTGCTGTCTACTCTAACCCCCTCTCTCTCTAAACATATATTTACTATATATATATATATATATATATATATATATATATATATATATATATATATATATATATATAGTTTGGAAGAAACTGGATGTATCAATGTCTCTATAGTCTCATACTATATATACTATATATATATATATATATATATATATATACATATATATATATATATATATATATATATTATAGATACGTGTGCATACGAAGACAAGATATGTATCAATCTCTCTATTGTCTCATACTAATATATATATATATATATATATATATATATATATATATATATATGCCTGTGTATGTTTAATGAATGAAGCTGTAGAACCTTTGCCACTTAAACTATATCAATAGATGGATAGCTAAAATCCCTGCTGTAGCTATATGTTGTGTGTTATATTGCCCCCCAGTGATTTCCCCCATTTTTTTGGACTTTTCGCAGTACATGGCTTTGCATCATCCAATTCCCAACAAGACTCCTCTCCCAAATCTCCAGAACCTTCAGCTGACGAATCCCCAGACAACGACAAGGAGACATCTAGCAGTGCAGATTCTGGGAAGAAGAGGAAAAGACGGGTCCTGTTCTCCAAGGCACAGACTTATGAACTAGAGAGGAGGTTCCGACAACAGAGGTACCTGTCGGCCCCTGAGAGAGAGCACCTGGCCAGCCTCATCCGCCTCACCCCCACCCAGGTGAAGATCTGGTTCCAGAACCACAGGTACAAGATGAAGAGGGCACGGGCAGAGAAAGGTATGGAAGTCACCCCTCTTCCCTCACCTAGACGGGTGGCAGTGCCAGTCTTAGTCAGAGATGGTAAACCATGCCACACACTGAAAGCTCAGGACTTAGCAGCCACCTTTCCAGCTGGCATCCCTTTCTCAGCATATAGCGCCCAGTCACTACAGCATATGCAATATAATGCCCAGTACAGCTCTGCCAGTAACCCCCAGTACCCAACTCATCACTTGGTGCAAGCCCAACAGTGGACTTGGTGAACTTTTATTATCAAAGACTGATCTACTCCAAAATGGTGAAAAAACACAAAAAAGACTGTTGGGTAAAATAAAAATAAAAACATTATTATTATTATTATTATTATATTATTATAATTATTATTATTATTGATTTTTTTTATTTTATTTTTTTTTATGGGAGGTCAGATCATCTTGAAAAAAAAAATCTGGTACTTGTGCTCCATGTTTACAAAAATTTCCTCCATGACATTGAACCTGCCTACCTACAAGAAAAAAAATCTGCTTTTCTTGTGATTTTTTTTTTAATTCTTATTTTTGTAAAGTATGTTTGTGTGCTGTAGAGATGTTGTCAGTCGTACATAAAGCAAGTGGAATCACTTTAAAAAACAAATAGAGAGAGTTTTATTTCCTCCTTTTATATGAAACTTTAAATATTTATGGCCATGTATAAAGTCCGACAAACTATTAGATTTTTTTTTTTTGTAAATATTTGTGGTTATTGATGTCACCAGTAACCTTCAGGGCGTTTTTATGCAAATATTCCTAAAACACAACACAATAAAAGAAGTTACATTTCAGTCATTTACATAGAAATATGCATCTGATTATGTATGATGTAAAGAAAAAAATAAGAAAAAAAGAGACCGAAAAAAAACAACTTCCACCTCCTTGGGAGATTTTCACTTTTTATAAGAATTTTAATAAAATGATGTGTTAAAAAAATGAAAAAAAAAGGTGTGGTCGAATTTTTGGATAGGAATTGACTTTATTACCTTTTACCGCATTTAATTTAATTTTATTATTTTTTTCCTATTATTATTCTTCATATTATTATAGCCTAGATTAGTCTTTGCATTGCATTATTAAGTCACATCATAGCACTGCTATTAATAATACAATATAACTATTAATATTATCATTAATATTTTTATTCTTGTGTACATTTGTATAATATTATTATTTGAATTAGTGTTTTTTTTATTTATTTTTGTATCATTCATCTTATTAGTATCAGGAGTAGTTAGTGCGGCAGATGTCTATTTTAAGCTGAAATGTTCTCTTCCTATGTGTAGGCAATGGCTGAGTGTAAGAATCACTTTTCAGGAGTTGTTATTTCAGTACTTATGTGTTTGCCTGCTTAGGACTGCTCTGTTTGTCTATGTGAAGAGGCAGCAGAGGTAAAGTAAGGTAGCACAAGAAATAAACCCACTTACTTCAGCAGCAAAGAGACCCTTCAGCAGAGAAACCTTTCAGTCTCTGAACAACTCTCCTATTCTCTGGCTGCTTTATAAAGTGAGAGGAAATCTTGTTATTGTAGTGGCTTAAATTTGCTTTTCTAGGAAATACTGGTGGTGTCATTGTCTTTTAGTCAATATTTAGTTTCTTCTGTACTTGCTGTGATGGTGATGGCTATTCCTGGCAATGGGTGTGATAGATGCAAGTCAAAATATTAAGGATACACCGGATAACTTTGTGTAGGTCTGACCTAAAATATTTGTACTATATATAAATATATGTTCCCTATCAGGATAGAGCAGGTAGCTACAAAAGGTTACATAGTAGAAAGTGACAATCCGCGTAAACAGGATGTATCCATCTTCTTAATACAATGTATCACATTCAGTAAAGTGAATGTTTCAGTCTTTTACAAATCCCTCAGGTTCTGTAATTCAGTGTTTAAACTCGTTTATTAACTAATTGTCAAATGTAATCGGATTTTTAGGTGCACAAATTAAGTTTTAACGCTACATAATAGATCTGAAGGTGTTGTAACCAGGTTAGATGGGGAACAGTAATTAATAGGAAGGCATCATTGGCGATTGTGTAATACAATGAGGATAAATGTGTATTATAAATACTACATTGTAGAACTAAAATTTACGATATTATTAAATACAATTTAAATGTATATATATAGAGAGATAGAGAGAATTTTATATACACTGCAGTCAATTTTTTTATTTATATGTACAAATATGTATATGTGTGTACACACACACAGAGGGCATGACATATACTTCTATAAAATACTATATATCTAATGTAAGATATACTTTATAAATATATATTGAACGTAACATATAATACTGTAAAATACTATATATATATATATATACACTGTATTATGTTGTTTATAGTTTACTTTGCAGTCTACAACTACAATAAGGGACAGTATATTGAGTATATGATATATATATTGAGAGAAAGAGCCTAACATATACTTTTATAAAATACTATATATATATATATATATTAGTAATTTAGTAATTAGTATTTTAGAATAGTAACATATACTATTCTAAAATACTATATATATATATATATATATATATATATATATATATATATATATATATATACATATGTATAAAAGTTGTTTATAGTTCACTTTGCAATCTAGAACTACAAAACAGCCCAGTAACTTGTAGCTTGTACCTGAGTCAATAAAAGCCATGAATGCTTGTGTGGCCATAACCCCTCTGGCCCTAAATTTCCCCCTCTAATAGGGCAGTTTGCGCAGTCTATCTTTGAACAATATACAGTAGACATTACACAGCAACACAATAAGAAGGGCTGGTAGTTGAGGATGTAAGAGGCGTGCATATTAACAAGGCCCCAGTGAAAGAGACCCAGGGGGACAGAGCACAGAGAGATAGTAGTGATTTCTCTCTTTTCTGCTGCCTCTATTCTTCTTCTTGTGGTTGCAGCTATTGAATGGGTTTATCAGGAGCAGTGCATCCCAGAGTCAGGGAGAACTGTCCTAAGGGTTTTGTTCTGCCTGTCACTTGGCTCCATTGTGATCCAACTTGTACACTCTGTATTCCATATGGACAGCTGGGCTGAGGGAGGGCAGAAAGACATTCTCACAAAACCCAAATTGTGTCCAGCATTGAAAACCAGCATTGTTGTCTGTGAAAGGAAGACGAATTAAAAATTCGTGCTATATTTATTCGTGTGGAAGAAGAACCTCTCTGAAGGGAAGAACAGGCCCCATTTTTTTATTTGTCCTGGCCCCTGACAAGCAGGAAATTAGAGGCCCAGGCTATAAAATAAAATGACACTCTATACAGACATCATAATTACTTTCTCCATTGATAGAACACAAGTCTCTGACTGTCCTCCATCATCCATCATAACATTGTGGTGCAAGTCTTTCTAAACCCATCTGACCCATTGTATCCATGTCTTCCTTTTTAGTGAGGGCACAAGTGTCGAAGACAATTTGGGACCCACTGTACCTAAGATTTCTGACTTTAGATGCACCTGCTGGCACCTGTAATCGCTTTAGTCTGTTACATATTAACAAAAGTGTTGGGAAAATCGATATAAATCTACAATAATGGACAAGACCAGAAGGGATTCTACTTGTTTCACACACATAGGACTAGAAAAGAGCAAAGGAAAAAAAAAATTCTGGACGTTATAATTAATTGAATATTTACATTGCCCGATGGATACAAAGTCTCACATTTATTTCAATGCTTCAATTGTGCTGTGTCCTTCAGCAGACCAGAGGACTGGCAAGTGTTGTACTGCACACAGTCATGTCAAAGAAGTCATTATTAAGGTGATTCAGAGACATTGGGGGGGATTGGGGGATATCTGCTTAACCAGCTTTGGCTAAGTTGATTAGGAGATATTTAGGGTTAGAGGAAATTGGAACTTGATCTAATGCAATATAGAGACATTGACATTGAAATTGGATACACTGTATTCAAGCAAAGTTTCTGGATTTGATTTCCTATACTGTTTGGAGATCAGTCATGAATGAAGCTAAAGCCTGAGCTCTGCGCTCTACCTATTGACCATTAGGCTTAGACCAGAGCTAGTAATATGGATGTGCTCAAGAGTCTGTTCATTGAGAAGCTAATTCAATATTTACCAAAGTACAATGACATTTCTCACTTGTGTTTATGAGGGACAATTACCAAGTGATTGGATGAAGCTTCCTATGAGGGGTGATACAGAACAGGCTACAAGCATCTACCCGGTGCCTATAGAGCATCAGCATGGCACATATTTATCATGTATTATTATTATTACACTTATGACCTTTCTGTGTATATATTCTCTCAGGTCCGAGTTTAGTATAGGATGTGGTGTGGATTATGCAGGTTGTGTCTGGTCAAGAAGTAAATCAAATCTAAATATTATATTTAACATTAAAATTTATTTGACCACCAGTTATGATTGTTTTGTTCTTTGTATTACGTAGAAGTAATTAGAACCAGCATGTGTATGATATATAGATAGATAAATAGATGTATACCTTTGAGGTTTTTCAGCTTTACAATATATGTTAATACGATCCAGTAAGGTTTATAACTGAAGAACTACAAATCCCAGCATGACCTTGCTGTATTTGCTAGCCATCACACCTTGCATAGGATATTGCTGTTTGCCAGATTGCAGGAAATATACACTTATGACTTGCAGTGGAGCAGGCACACAGTGACACCATGACCAGGACTATATATCATCTGTGTATCCCTGTGAACAGCCAAATATAGCCCCATCTCCAAAACGCTCTTCAGCCTTCGCTATCTCTGAAAGGAAGCAATCTAGTTTTATTGCTTTTTAAGGCTTTGTTTTGGGTCAACATTATTAATAAGATAGCTAGATGTAATCAGGTTAGCCAGGGGAAAAGAAAGAACCTATGTGGAAAAGAATACCACCCTTCTACCACTAGGGGTCAGCAGAGCTCTACACAAGAACTGAATTGCACTTCACATAAATGGTTTAATTTTACCAGGAATAAATGTTTGTCTTATAAAATCCCTTTTATACCCACAGTTCTAAGAACCACACATGCCAGGCTGCCTCCTGCGTGCAAGGAATTCACTGGATGTTAACATTATTGTACCAATATTAAGATTGTCATGTCCTAATTCATGTATTCTGCAGTCATATAAGAAAAGACGGATTGATGGGTGAATGGCTAGATAGATAGGATATAGATGGATGGATAGATAGATAGATAGATAGATAGATAGATTGATAGATAGATAGATAGATAGATAGATAGATAGATAGGATATAGATGGATGGATAGATAGATAGATAGATAGATAGGATATAGATGGATGGATGGATAGATAGAAGATAGATAGATAGATAGAGCAGATAGATAGATAGATAGATAGATAGATAGATAGATAGATAGATAGATAGATAGATATGAGATAGATAGATAGATAGATAGATAGATAGATAGATAGGATATAGATGGATGGATGGATGGATAGATAGATAGATAGATGGATAGGGAGATAGATAGGATATAGATGGATGGATGGATAGATAGATAGATAGATAGATAGATAGATAGGATATAGATGGATGGATGGATGGATAGATAGATAGATAGATAGATAGGAGATGGATAAAGAGATGGATGGATAGGTAGATAGAACAAAATGATGAATGAAAACTGCTGTGCTTCGGGTCATCCAGAAATAAGAAAAAAGCAGCACACCATGCAGGGCAGAAATAAGGTGCAAAAAACTCAGTAGATAGATAAATAGATAGATATCAGGTAGGTAGACAGAAAGTTACATAGATCAGTTAGATAGATGTCAGATAAATAGATCATAGATAGATTGGCGATAAACTGCAATAAGGCCAAGTTCCCACTACCACTCAAAACTCAGTTTTTTATAACCGTTTAAAAAAAGTAAAGAACTTGGTTTAACGTATCATTTAAAAACCATTGACATCAATGTAAATTTCATGTCATCCGTTATATTCAGTTTGGCGTGAATCCATTATCCATGAGTTTTTTCAAACGGAGAAAAAGTACTGCAGCCACCATAATTTTTTTTTTGTCAAAAACGTATGGATAACAGTTAAACCTCTGTTTTTCACTTTTTTAAACTGAGGTAAGAAACGCAGGTTTGAATGGTAGTGTGAATGATGCCTTATACGTTAAAGCTCCGTTCTTTACTTTGAACGGTAGTGTGCACTTAGGCTAAGTACAATAGAAACCAGATAGGTAGGTATATGTTACCTAGATAAATGTCAGACAAATTGATATCAGTTAGATGACAGGACTGACAGATAATTAGATTTACAGTCTATTAATACCCATAGTACATGAAGAATAAATATCAAATCGGTCAATATTAATAATCTATATTTATATGGCGCCAGCATATTCCATAGCACTTTACAAATCATACAGATAAAATACTACATTACAGAGTACAAACAGTCATATGGAACAATAGGCGTGAGGGACCTATTCACAAGAGCTTACAGTCTATGAGGATGAAGGGGTGACACAAGAGCTTACAGTCTATGAGGATGAGGGGGTGACACAAGAGCTTACAGTCTATGAGGATGAAGGGGTGACACAAGAGCTTACAGTCTAGGAGGATGAGGGGGTGACACAAGAGCTTACAGTCTATGAGGATGAGGGGGTGACACAAGAGCTTACAGTCTATGAGGATGAGGGGGTGACAAAAGAGCTTACAGTCTATGAGGATGAGGGGTGACACAAGAGCTTACAGTCTATGAGGATGAGGGGGGGCACAAGAGCTTACAGTCTATGAGGATGAGGGGGTGACACAAGAGCTTACAGTCTATGAGGCTGAGGGGGTGACACAAGAGCTTACAGTCTATGAGGATGAGAGTGTGACACAAGAGCTTACAGTCTATGAGGATGAGGGGTGACACAAGAGCTTACAGTCTATGAGGATGTGGGGGGGACACACACAAGAGCTTACAGTCTATGAGGATGAGGGGGTAACACAAGAGCTTACAGTCTATGAGGATGAGAGTGTGACACAATAGCTTACAGTCTATGAGGATGAGGGGTGACACAAGAGCTTATAGTCTATGAGAATGAGGGGGGACCACAAGAGCTTACAGTCTATGAGGATGAGCGGGATACACAAGAGCTTGCAGTCTATGAGGATGCGGGGGGGGGGGGGCACAAGAGCTTACAGTCTATGAGGATGAGGGGGTGACACAAGAGCTTACAGTCTATGAGGATGAGGGGGTGACACAAGAGTTTATAATCTATGAGGATGAGGGGGGGAGCACAACAGGTATAAGAGCTTGTATAATGGTACAGACATTCTTTATAAGGGAACAGAATAAAATAATGTAATAAATAAAAATTCTGCTGCTTGAACCAGCCATCAGCCGCCATCTTTTATTGATATATACTTACAAAGATAGATAGTTAATTGGACATAGATAGGTTTGTAGTTAGGTGGATAGATAGTTTGATAGATAAAGGATTGACAAAAAGATCATTAGAAAGAGTGGTAGGGCTCTTTCACATTGGTGTTGGTGCTCAGCTTCAGATACACATGTAGATTTTAGATAGGTAAGTACATGTATAGATAGATAAGTTTTTAGAAAAGACAGACAGAGAGATAATACAACCTTCTTTTAGGTTTATGAAAGAAATGTGGGAAATTAGAAAACAATTTTTAAGGTTAATAGAATTTATATTTATTGTTTTTTTTTTATTATTTTAAATGTTGTTGATTACTATTAATTTTCTTCTTCTTCTTCTTTATTATTATGTATTGTCATTTATGAGATATACCTCCTGTATATGGCCAGAACCTGATACAAATCATGTATTTTTGCTGCAGTCTGAAAGTCATTGGTTTGCTGTATGTTTGTCTTTTTTTGTATGTCAGAATAAGAATATGTTAGAGGTCTTGGTCCAAGAGCTTTATGCGGTTATTATATGGTGCTATACTGTCCAGAAGAGCAGACAGGTAAGGCCTAGGTAATTCAGGAGAGATGGATAGATAGAGAGAGTGTGAGAGAGAGTGTGAGATAGATAGATAGATAGATAGATAGATAGATAGATAGATAGATAGATGTGAGAGAGATAGATAGATAGATAGATGTGAGAGAGATAGATATATAGATAGATAGACAGATGATAAATAATGGATACATGTATTAAGAGATAGATTAATGGTAAATAGATAGATAGATTCCACAAAAAATTCAGCACTCCAAAAATAGTAAAAAGGAGTGAGGGAGTTTATTCCACCTCTGGTCTTTATTCCATCACTGTTTTCACTATTTTTGGAGTGCTCCCTCTTTGTGCAAATTATTTTTAGTCTCTGTAGCTAGATATCTATAGATAGATAGATAGATAGATAGATAGATAGATAGATAGATAGATATCACATAGAAAGAAGATTGGATAGATAGGTAGATAACGTATCTACAAGCTATAGATACATGATGGAAAGAAAAATAGATAAGATAAAATAATAGAAAGTTTGATAGCTATCAAATAGATAGATAGGGAACAGATGGAGAGATAAATATATAGCGATACATACCTATATATGAAGATGGAAATCTATAACTAGATGGATAGATTTTTCTATGCAGATAGAAAAATGAATGAATAGATAATAGAAAGATGTGAGAGAGATAAATAACAAAAAGGGAAATAAGGAGATATAGATAACAGATAGAGCTAAATAGATAGATATATAAATAGATAGATAGATAGATGATAGTAAGATCTGAGATAGATAACAGATATATATAGATAGATAATATATAGGTAGATATGAGATAGATAGATAAAGAGATAATAGAAAGATATAAGATAGATAATAGATATATAGATAGATAATATATAGGTAGATATGACATAAATATATAGATAGATAGATAGATAGATAGATAAAGAGATAATAGAAAGATATAAGATAGATAATAGATATATAGATAGATAATATATAGGTAGATATGACATAAATATATAGATAGATAGATAGATAGATAAAGAGATAATAGAAAGATGTTAGATAGATAGATAGATAGATAGATAGATAGATAGATAGATAGATAGATAGATAAATTAAAACAATTTTTGGAGTGCCACCGTTTTTTGATCTTTAGATAGATATTAGATATTTTACATTCAGTTTCAGGTCACCTGGTTCCCCTTTAGTGTTTTATTCTGCCCGCCGATGTCTTTACAAGGGATAATATAATAATTCCTTCTGAGTTAGTAGCAGATCTTTATCTCTCAGAACTTTGCACTTTTCTTGAATTTTCTTTTCTCTTTCTTATCTGTTCCATCTTTTTTTCCTATTCTTTGTGAAGATTACATAAAATAAAGGCACCTAGTAAATTGCTCTTTTGTAGAAATAAAGCAATCTTCTCCAGTAGAGGCAGAGTGGGAACATGTCCTCTGGGGGTCGCAGTAGGATAAGAAATAGAAGCCCCCTCCTTCTATGTACTTCCCCGTCATCAGAGGCACAATGTAGCTGCACTTCCATCCTAAGCCACCAGATGGCGCTGTACCCTGTGTGCTTCTCTCCCAGCAGAGTTTTCCTCCATGCAATAATGTTTCCACACCAGTGCAGATATCAGTTTTCAGTAAAGCACATATACAATTTATAATAGGTTCTAATTCACAAAGACAAACATTTATCATCCAGACCAGAGGAGGATCTCCCCGTGTGCAAAACCGCAGCAGCCAGATGTTTCATGACTGAATTTAATTTCTGAAATCTTGTCATTTTGTTTAAGAATTTGTCCTGGAGCCTAAGGTCAGGAGGGCGAAGAAGAAGCAAAAGTGGTCAAAATATTCTCGTGCCACATAACAAGACAACAGATTGTTACAGATTTGACATCAAAGGAATTTTCCAGTTTAGTGATATTGATGACTTTGCTATGGTATAGCTCATCAATATTGGATCTATTGGCTTCAACAACTCTACTTAATAAGAGCTGAGATGCAGTTACTGGGGATGACCACTACACAGAGAATGGCGCTGTTCTTCCAGCTTACCAGAATCCGCTGATCAGTGAGGTACCTGACCAGTATGATATTGAAAAGCAATTCAATTGATAGATCAATAATATCAATAACCTACAAAAACTCCTTTAATCTAAAAGTATGTATTCCATTCTATTTCTGTTATTTGTCACATGATTCATGATTTCCTTAAATAATGGGTGAGATTTCTTCCTTCTTTCTTCTTCTTTTGTGACAAATTTGCACATAATGGTAATGTTTTTGCAGCTCATGTGCCCCTAGATTCCCAACACAGATCAGGGAATTGTGACTACTCCAGCCTTTTCTGCGGATGGGGTTAGGGGGTCTCACGCCTGCGCACTAGCTATAGTCAGCGCCAGACCTGGCTTAGAACTGAGACGGGCTCACAATAGGGTCGGCAATTGCACCTACAATGCCGGATATGTATCCTGAGCCTCCTGATAGATCCGGAGGGTGTAGGGAGCAGGGTTTGGATCATACACTAGCGCATGATGCGTATGATACACAGCCCCCCCCCCCTTCCCTTTCATAGACGCAAAAGCATTACAGGAAAATAGCAAAAAAAAAGATGCCTTGTTAAGAATAAATGTGCAAAGGTGAGCCAAAAAAAAAAAGTAGCAAAATAAAAGCCTGAAAAAAGTGACAAGTGCCCCCGATATCTACATCAGTTGTCTGTTACTGTTTCACAGAATCATCGCCTCCTGTCATCTAGTAGGAATCTTATTTAGGAGACACATCTGTCCTGGTCATGTGACTACACTTGCAAGAACAATCCTTTTCTTTTTCCAGGATGACAGGCAATATTTTTTATAGATAAATTGGGCCATAATGAATGTTCGTTATCACAGGTGATATAAGGGATTTAAAGGAGGTTTCCCATGAAGGAAAGTTATCCACGGGATAAGGCCTAACTTGCTGGTCAGTGAGTGTCACAGTGCTGAGACCGTTCTTCTCCATTAATCCAGTAATCTCTATGGAGCTGACAGAGATCAGTAAGCGCTGTGCTCGGCAATTTCCGCCAACTCCATAGAGTTTAATGGAGCAGAACAGTCATGCACGTCCGTCTGCTCCATTAGTCTAATGAAGGGACAAGGGGTATGACTGAAACCCCACTGACCAGCAAGTTAGGCCCCATCCCGTGGATAGGACCTAACTTTCCTTCGCCGGAAAACCCGTTTAATAGCGTTGGAATATGGAGCTCCGCTGCCCATCAGATTCATTAAAGTTGCTTTGGCCCTTTAATAAATGTTCTTATGGTCTATTTTCTGTCTGGGAATTTTTTTCAAAAAATCCCAAAAAAAGTCTTAAAATGCAAAAAACGTCTCAGCACAAAGACCCCCTGCTGGAGTAACTGTGAGACTTTTTATGAGACTTTTTGCAAAAGTCTCAAGTCATGAATCTGGCTTTGCACTAGCAGTTGTTCTATGTTTAGGCCAGATTAATGAAGAGGTGTATATACCGTACATACTCGAGTATAAGCCGACCCAAGCATAAGCTGAGGCCCCTAATTTTACCACAAAACCTGGTAAAACCTATATTTTAAGTAAGTATACATGGTGATAATAAACCCCATTGTGACTGTGTAATCTTCTTATATTTGTTATCCAAGGCCTCCCTCCTTGTAAAGTCAAATTTTAAAATGCAAATGAGCATGAGGGGCTACCGTAGCCCTTCTGTGATCGGGTTTTACAGACTGCTACTCTGTCTCACCCCCCTGCTCCCTCAGTGCGTGTGTAGTGAGGACTTCAGTGCTGAGAGAGGTGGGGACAGTGTAACAGTCTGTAAAGCAGATCACAGGAGGGAGGGGGGGGGGGTTGGGGTAGTCCTTTATTTGCATTAGCATAATGAAGGAAGGAGGCCATGGATAATGAATATAAGAAGATACCACAGTTGCGATACCTGGATCTATGAGTGTCCCTGGCTTATCATGATGGATTTTGATGGAATAATACTTTAAAATAATAACATTTTTACGTTTTAGGTGACTGTATCTGTTTGTGACCTTTTTTTGTAGTGAAACAAGTTGTTTTGTTTATGGTGACTATTGGTGAAAAAAAAAATTACTAGCTCTTTCTATAAGGAATGAAAAAATCCCCCCAAATTTGACAATGTTGTTTTACCTTCTAAACTATAAAGGATTCAAAAAACAGCAGCTAACATGTATTTATTGTACAGAGCAGTGTGATTATGGTACTACCATTATTGTTTTGTGATTTACATATTTTAAACAATATGAACATGAATAGTAAAAATGTTTTTTTTAATCATGTTAAAAAAAATATAAAATAGGGGCGGGGGGGGGGGGGGGAGGGTTATGGCATGTACACAACCCCTTAGGGTAACTGCACAGTGTGGATTACCTGCGGATTTGAAGACATTTTCCACATGACAAAACTACAACTACATACAGTGATATCTAAGGTATCTCTAAATATTAGTACTGCTACTATGGCCTAGGCATGAGGGGGCTTTTTGAGTAGGCACCATGTATGGCTTAGCTAACTGTACATCCTATGCAAGGAGAGCGCTGGTGTGTGAGATCTCCTTACTGAACACAACACAACCCCACCCACAGCTATGAGGCACTCAGGGTCCAATTAAGGTTGGTGGGTGGTGGAGGCCTCCATTGAATGTAGCCCAGACAAGGTACACATTTAATATCCATGTAATAGACAGGGTCCCCAGTAGTCCATGTATTAGGTAGGCCCCCTTAGTCAGTAATCCATGTAAAAGACAGACCCCCCTTTGTCAGTAATCCATGTAATAGGCAGGCCCACCCTTAGTCAGTAATCCATTTAATAGATAGGGTCCCCTCTTAGTAATCCATATAATAGATAGGGTCTCCCCTTAGTAATCCATGTAATAGATAAGGTCCCCTCTTAGTAATCCATGTAATAGGCAGGGTGCCCCTTTAGTCAGTAATCTGTTCAGTAGGGTCCCCCTTAGTAATCCATTAGGCAGCCCCCCTTTCAGTTCCAATGCATCTTCATGTAGATTATGCAGGGGCTTGATGCCATCACAGCGCTCTAGCATCTTAAAGAGTCTGGATTGCAGGGCTTTGTATTATACCCCACTGCCAGCGTCGGCTGCAGAAGGACTTGCATGCATATCCTATGGACGTGCATGCAAAATCATTGCATACTCTGACTGGCTCATAATTAGAGATGTTGGAGCTCCAGGCTGGGACCAGACTCAGGTGCATCGCTCCCAGAGACAATCAGCTGCTGCTGGTGGGGGTCCCCTTAGAAGTAAGTTGGTGGGGGCCCTGGGGCGCAGGCCCCAGGAGTCTTCCCCATTATCCAGCCCTGGAGTCACTGCTTGTGCCGTCTTGTGTTTGAATATCACAGCCAAGGTCGTCCGGGCCTGAAGCTGGAGGAGGGACAGATGTCTTTAAGACACAAATACAATTGATTACGATTGTGTTTGTTGTTCATGATTGGCGCAGGTAGGGAGGTCTGTGCGCTCTGCTTGCACACTCTATGACACAAGTGGTGCATATCAGGCACTGAAGGCACTGGAGCTGATCCCAGGCAACCTCTTTAATTGTGATGGGGAAGGGGGGAGCTGCTGAACTCCGCATTAAAAATTAATTGCTGCAAATTATATTATTAAGAGGAGATAATATGCTCTATATTATTTACTGAGAGGGTGGCTGTTCTGCATATTATTTCATGAAGGGGTGCTGTGGTACATGTGATACACGTAAGAGAATGTCACATGTCAGCTGCGGGTGTATGGAGAGGGCTCACGGGCAAAGCTGTCGGCGGCATTAAAAAGCCATATTGCCTTAGACTGTCGCTCCCCGTCACGTCATGGGGGAGTGGCAATCTGTTGCCATGACAGCCTCAGGCCATACAAAGACTGGAGGGTATCGCGTTTAAAATCGCACATTGTGATGATGCAAAATCCCCATATACTCCCTACTGCAGTTAAATTACCCTAGGGGTGTCTGAAAAATATTAAAACATTTTTTTCAAAATTAAAAAAATAAATAAAATTTCAAATCACCCCCCTTTCCCTAGAACTGATATAAATATAAATAAACAGTAAAAGTCCTAAACATTTTAGGTATCTCCACATCCCAAAATGTCAGATCTATCAAAATATAACAACGGTTATTCCCTATGTTTAAGCCTGTAACTGAAATCAGCGGCCAAAGTTGAAAAATGTAGCAAAATATAAAAAATTCTATAAAAAGTGATCAAAAGGCCGTACAGTCCTCAAAATGGTGGCATTGAAAATATCATCAAGAGTCGCAAAAATTATTACAAAAGTTATTAGCGCCAGAAGATGGCAAAATGAAGATTTTATTTTGTACAGGATGTTTGAATTTTTGTTAATGTATGAAAACATTAAATACCTATCTAAATTTTGGTATCCTCCACAATGGCACCAACCCAAAGAATAAAGGACACACGTAATTTGGGGCGCATAACGAAATTTCCAATTTCACTGCATTCGGAATTTTTTTCCCACTTCCCAGTACACGGCATAGAATATTGAATACTGTCACTATGAAGTACAATTTGCTATTTGTTAATGTGCTATGTAATAATGAAAGGTTGCTCGTGCTTAATATAAATGAGTTAGGGACATTATGGGGCACATTTATTTACCAGGTCCCTGCGAGTTCCCTGATCCGGAGTGTCCTACGATCCTGCACTCTGCCGCGATTTGCTTACATTGTGCGCCCGATATCCTGCATGTGTTGCTTCCCCGCTCAGGTCCACCGGAGTTCACTTTCTTCTTCCTGGTGCATGTAAGTGCTCGGCTTCCGACACAATTTTAAAGTTAAATCCCACGCTCTCTCCGAATCAGTTTGATCGTCCGACGGCCGCCCCCCCTTCCCCGATTTCTGTTGCATGAAACCGGCAATCACGTGCGACACAATCCCCCCTAAATCCCTGTCCCAGTGGCGTGATCCCCGAAAGTGTTGGAAAACCCAACGAAAGTGCGGCCGCGTGACCCTTAGTAAATAAGCCCCTATATTGTAAGTGACTGCGGAAACTTTAGCAGTGCAGTGTGGAGATGTGGTGCTGAGAACTGAATATATCTAGGCAGCAAAGTCATCAGCAATAAAGAAGTCAGGCCAGGAAAAGTAATTGTTATAAAACTCATCGAGAAGAATCATCATCTGTGAAGAGTCAACCAGGATGGACCAGGCCTGCACAGAGGTTAAAGGGAGAAGCTGTGACTTATTTATACAGTAAGTGATGTATATATTTCCCTGATGACAGCCCTGATGTGTAGTATATTTTTTGCCATTGGTATATATTTGTGTGTGGTATATTCATTGCTGTGTATTTGCAGTATTGTACCAGTAGGTGGGTATTGTATACTGTATAGGTATATGTGAGTATATATTTATGTGCTCCTATATTTGAGTGTGTTGTATATGTACCATATGTGTATGCGTGTTGTATGTACAGTATGTGGAAATGTGTCTGGTGCGTGTATATAGTGTTTATGTCATTGTAGCATATATATGGTTTATGTGGTTAGAGTATATATGCTGTGTATATATATATATATATATATATATATATATATATATATATGTGTGTGTGTGTTTAATGCATATATATAGCTATTGTAGCATATATGTTTATTCTGAAGAATAATGTGCAGGGTGGGGACAGTGGTGAGGATTTAGGTATTTAGGTCTCAGATTCTAAGTTTGGGCCCTCTGGAGCCACTAGTCATAGGGCAGTGGTGGCGAACCTATGGCACGGGTGCCAGAGGTGGCACTAGGAGCCCTTTCTGTGGGCACCCACTACAGAATTTACCAGATCGGACTCAAGGCTTCCTCCTGCAGTCCAAGACAGCCCAGGACGCACCATGCTCAGTGCTATTTTAAAGTGACACCTACTTGGCTGCCAGGACTACAGGAGAGGCCAGAAGGTATTCACAGAGATGGATTATAATTGGAGCACCTGCTTCCTCTTCAGGGTACCCTGGATCCAAATGCCTCCTGCTTTCTATTGTATTGGTGTCCTCAGGACGCCAATACAAATGGAACTTGTAATACAGCAGAGATCAATAGGTTACTGCTCAAATTGTCATGTTGGGACTTCGCAACATAAAAGTGGGTTTTGGTTTTAGTTTGGGCACTCAATATCTAAAAGGTTCGCCATCACTGTCATAGGGGGACAGGGGGAAGGAGCTGTGCAGGAGTATATCGTCCATCTCACAACCCAGTGCACCACAGTGTTTCAAATCAGCTACAATCCTGGAATATAAATACATTTTTCACAGTCCTGCTGTTACTAACAACACACAGAAAGTAATGGTTACACAGATCTATACGGCTCCAACTAAGATTGTCTACAGCTTTGTTTAGTCAAAACTAATGACTGATTCCCTTTAAAACAGTAAGCCATACACATATGTGCACGTATGCTTCCACATGACCACTGCAGAGGCTCAAGTGTAACTGACAGTCAGGTACACACTGGCCTTAGATGCCACGGTCATAATGTTACACCTCGCCACCTCTCATATCTCATATCAGTCTATCGCCCAACCCGAGTTCTCCGATCAGCCAGTGATCTTAGATTAACCTCTACCTTAATTCGAACCTCTCATGTACGTCTCCAGGACTTCTTCTGAGCTGCACGGATTCTCTGGAATGCCCTTCCCTGGACTCTCAGACTAAAGTTTCAAATATGCTCTTAAAACCCATCTCTTTAGGCAGATATATCACACACGCTAACAGCATGAAATTTCAACTCTCCCTGTCATCTTACTGAATGAAGAGGCAGGGCCCTATTGGTTCCCCAACAAGGTTTCAGTCATTATACATTATTCTATAGAATAATGTGTATTGAAAGGTTCATTTTAATGGTTCTACACCTTTCATATTTTTCCTAACAGCTAGAAGATACTAAAACTCCTCCCTGTTGTATCTTTCACACTGCCATATTCCAAATAATTGGGTAAGGGAATGCACTCTGCACACACCTGTTTACAGGCTACTGGAGATTTTGGGTATCATTATATTCACAATCCATAAAAGTGCAATTGGGGGGGATATAAAATCCTGAAGATCCGCATCACTGGAGGTTTATTTGGAATTGGATGTCTATTGGGCTCACTACTATCCTCAGATTGCCTCAATCTTTCCTCAGTGTTGTGCTATGAGTAAGCTCCCCATGAACTGACTAAAAGCTAAGTGACTGTTTTACTGTCTATGTAATCAAAAATGAAAACAAAATAAATTAAAATGTTTAATAGAATTTGACCTCTTCAAGACAGAGCCAGTTTGTATGTATTTTTTGGAATCTGACATGTGTCGCTTTAAATGGTTAGAACTTTTGAACACTTTAACTTACCCCCAAAATTTTGTGATTGTTTCTTTTCATGACACATCGTACTTCATGTTAGTGGTAAATTTTGGTTGATATGTTTTGCGTTTATTTATTTTTTAAAAATTGCTTTTTTAAATTGTTACCACCGAAATTTGTTATTTATTAACAATTGCCAAATCTTTATGTTTTAATCATTTTTGAAAAGTCTGTTTATTCGAATATGACGGTAAACAGCTTATAAATCAAATTTAATTTTTTTCCCCAAAATTTCTAAATTGACATCTTTGAGATAATCTTTTTTAAATGAGTTTGAAATATAAATTATTAGATTCCCCCTGTGAACCCACCCCATATTTAAAAGTAAACCCCTCAAACTACTAGAAACTGTTTTTACGAAGATTAGCCCTTTGCTATTTTGTTATTGGGTCCCTGTGATGGCATTTTCCAGTAATACCATTTTTGGGGTTGGTATCCCCTATTGTTGAAAACGTATTAACTTTTTGGGGGGGGGGCAGCCGAGCTGAGGGCGTGGCCCGACGTGGGACGTTACTGTCCCCGCGCTGGTGCACTTGCTGTCGCCAGCGTCATAAAAGTCGCTAGCTGTGTTTATTTCTACACCAGGCTCTTACGTTTTACTAAATTGGCAAAATAAAACCTGATGTGGGGGAAAATCTATCATGTTTGTATCGCCATCTTCCAAGTGGCATAACACTTATTTTTTTGTCTACAGAGCTGATTGATGGCTTGTTTTTTTGTGGGCTTGATGTACTTTGCAGCAGTCTGGAGTATATATTTTTTTTTAATCACTTTTTATAGCATTTTTTATGGGAGATAAAAAATCATCATTTTTGGTGAGTTTTTAACAGTTATTTTTACAGTGTTCATTGTGCGGGGTCAATAATATTTTTTCTTTTATTCTACGGATGGTTACAGACCCAGTGCTGCTATATTTATGTTATGATTTTGACTTTTTCACATCATATGTGTCACGGGTGTCCCTGCAATTCACCTATCGGATCACAGGCATACCCGTGCCCCTCTCCTTAAACCAGCTGCTCCCATCAACCCCCGCTGGAGCTTTGTGCTACATGCCATTGAGAAAACCATTAGACTCAGGTCCCAGGTGACGGCTAGTGTCATCTTCTGTGGTGGTCCAGGGGGTTCACTGACCCAGAACCCTGACAGTAAGATCAGGCCATGGACCCCGCCAAGGTGCCACTTCTGAAACTGGCTCATCACCGTTGTGATCCAGCAGTCCCAGCAGATTGCCACGCAGGGAGAACAGATAGGACAATTTACCGCTATGCCGCAACAGTTGCTTGTCACTCAGCGTCAGATTCCTGCAACCACTCCTGCGACTTCTCTTATGTCTCCTCTCTGGGAAGTCCCTGGCATGGGCTACCCCTCTCTGGGACAGAGGTGATCCAGTTATGGCTACTTACACAGCTTTCCTGATGGAATTCCAGGCTGTGTTTGAAGAACCCACACAAGCCTCCTCAGCTGAGACTGCGCTGCTGAACCTGTGCCAAGGGGACTCGTCGGTTGGAGAGTATGCAGTTCAGTTCCGCACCCTGGCTTCTAAACTCTCCTGGAATTATGCCACTTTGTCAAATTAAGGACGCATTGGCCGCTCGTGACCTGCCATCTCAGATCGATGTGCGGTTTATGGAGCGTACTGAGGAGTTACGTCACAAGCATCCCCGAGTCCGCCCTCAACGTCTGCCTCGCCTGGCTCCTGCTTTCCAAAAGATGCTCCGGCCTCCAGCTGCACTGTCTGCAAAGGATCCTATGCAGGTAGACAGAGCCAGGCTCTCCTTGCAAGAATGCTCCAGACAATGTCAAGAGAGTCTTTGCCTGTACGGTACCAGTCCTAAACACTTCATTGGGGCTTGTCTGGTCCGTCCCCAACCATGGTAAACGCCAGCACCTAGGGATTTGGGGAAAAGAGTCCCTAGGTGTGAACACAGCTTCTTCACGCCTGACTATTCCTGTGCTCCTCAGCTTCAGTTCCTGCTCTACAATTCAGCTTCCAGCTTTCTTGGACTCCGGCTCTGCGGGGAACTTTGTGGATGCTGCTCTGATCTCCCGGCATCACAATCCGGTGGTTCCCCTCGAGAAGCCTCTTTTCATATCTTCAGTCAGTGGACAAATCCTGTCCGATCCAGTCTGGTACCGTACCCTCTCTACGATTGTCCTGTGGATCTCCTTCCAGGTGGCTCTCCTCCCAGAGGTCGTGTTTCTCCTCTTTCTATTCCAGAGACATAGACTACTATGTCAGAGTATATTAACGAGAACCTGCAGAGAGGCTTTATATGCAAAACCGCCTCTCCTGCTGGTGCAGGCTTCTTTTTCGTGACCAAGAAGGACAGCTCCCTCCGTCCTTGTATAGACTTTCGCGGGCTTAACAAGGTCACGGTTAAGAATCGCTATCCCCTGCTGTTTATTAGGGAGCTCTTTGACCGTCTGCATGGTTCCAAGGTGTTTTCCAAGATGAATCTTCGTGGGGCCTACAATCTTATCCGGATCTGCAAGGGTGACGAGTGGAAGACAGTGGATTTCAAGGATCTTCTGATGCCATTTGGGCTATGTAATGTTCCAGCTGTCTTCCAGGAATTTTGAATGACATCTTCAGAGATCTGTTGTATATGTGTGTTGTGGTCTACCTAGATGACAACTTGGTGTTCTCCCCAGACCTCGAGACCCACCAGTCCGACATACGGCTAGTCCTTGGCCACCTCCGGACTAACCATCTCTACTCCAAGCTGTAGAAATGTCAGTTTCACAAACAGAGATTTCCTTTCCTCGGCTACATAATCTTCGACAGAGGTCTCCAGATGGATCCTGCTAAACTGTCTGCTGTTTGGCATTGGCCACGCCCTGAAGGTCTATAAGCCATACAGAGGTTCCCGGGTTTTGTGAACTATTACGCATTTTTCCACTGTGGTGTCCCCCATCGTGGCCTTATCCAAGAAGGGTGTCTGGCTCTCGGTGGCTGAAGACCTACCTTATTTAAAGGTAGGTTCCCTTTAAATCATCATCCTCCTTATCACTTCTTACATGCCAACTTAAGACAGGTAAGGATGGGATAATATGGCCGTACCTTTTACTTATAAGCCCAGATGCAAAACTAGACTCTATAAAGTGCACCTAATTCTACTGATTTTAATGTTAAACCTTTTTTCACCCTGTCTCATTTTTCTAGATGACAGTAATTCTCCTATTGTCCTGGGTGCCAAATGTGAACAGAAATATTAGTAGGTGGACAAGAATGGCGGCTACAAATGGCCCTTCTCGGTAGAGAATTACTGTGTTTGGCTTTCAATTTGTTTTAGTCGGCAGCCAATAACCACCTTGTATTGTGATTCATCAATAAATTAATCATAGATGGACACAAGAAGGATATATTTACATGTATTTTCAAATCATAAACCACACAATACTGTCTGCACCCCACTATTATGTGTGCCATCTAAATGCAAGTCTATCTTTTCCTATTCAAATTCCAAGAAGGAGGGGAAATGTTGATGGATCCGTCCACTTATTATTTTTGTATCACTGACTAATCATTGGAAAGCCTATTTAATATTGCTGATTATTTTACTAAGTGCTGTAATAACCATAGCAGCTGTGTGCGGTGACATGTGAACAGAATGCGTAATCATGGCAACTTTATGACAAAAAAAATACAAAAATATGCAAATGATAATAACGGGTCTGAAAATACAGTGCAGAAATACCGTAATGCAGGTATAGGCCTGTTTATTGAGTCTTGGATATGTTTAAAGGTGTCTCGATGATTTCAGAATTTATGAAAAGTTTAACATGTAGATAAATATTATGATACTTAGGAAATCAACAAAAGCGGGACATAAGGCGGTGCCTAAAATGAAAAATGTAGTCTTGTCTTCGGAACAATGAAAATGTATTCCCTTCTCAGCCAATCATGGTGGTGATTAGAATAGTCCTTTTTCCTCACGATGAGTTCCTGAAGTTATAGCAGAACTTTTTCTGTCATGGTATTACTGTAACTCCAATTCACCACTACAGAACCACCTACAACAATCTCGTGCAGTTGTTTCTGTACCAGCCACCACTTTATTGTGACAAAGACAGGGCTTTATTGATCTCAGACATGGGATATAATGCTGCTGTTGTACAACAAATGGAAAAAGTAAGCCCTAAAAGTAAACCTACCCAGCTGTCCCTACCTACTTGCCGGGTTTTACTCTTAGATGATATGTGACAACTGGGCGAGATTCCCTTTCTGTGCTAAAGTGAAGCACAGAGAGACACAGGTTATACAAATACAGCATAGGTGAAAACTAATACAATACTATACAGAACAGGTAAAGAGTGAAATAGAAAATAAGAAGGAGAGCAAAGATCTGGAAAATACAAAATAAAGCAATACAGAATATGCTAGCATGAGAAAATGTATAGCAAACACTAAGAGTTGAGCAAATTAACCTCTTATAGGATAGGAGTCCTGATCTAGGTGTGATTGGACCAAAGTCAAACAAAAAATAGACCAGCAGAGGAAGAATGTGCATGGAGAAAGCATCTGTCCATCACAACTAGTTTCATCATCTACAGCTCCGAACAAAATGAGGAGAAGACAGATGGTTGTAGTGGAATTCAATTAAGGCAGCCAGGAGTGAAATAGGGCAGCGTTCAGACTAGTGCAAGATATAATGCAAAATAAGTACAAAGTCATGGTCAGCAGAGTATTCTCTGCTGTACTTTAAGGACAGGGGATGGTGCTGAAGCCCAAATGGGAAGAGATGTTACATAAAAGTCAAACAACCTTATTGTTTGGAACTGATAAGTTCATATCCATGATGTACATTTAGAGAAGATATATATATATATATATATATATATATATATATCAGACTCCGCTACATATAAGGCCTTTTTGGATCATAGATAGCTGGTTGTTGTCAATGTGGTACTTTCTAGTACTAAAGAAGGGATATTTTCAAGATATTCCTAGAGTGAGTAGCTTCCTGCTTGAAAAACTTATCACAATGGGTACTTTTACTTACTCGGTCCAGGGTAATTCAGCATCCCAGGTAAGCAAGGATTTGGGCAGGAGTGGTTTCTACACATCTGGCTGTAACTTAAAGGAAATCTACCAGCACACAGGACAAACCAGGAACACTCATAGATCCAGGAACAGTAACTGTAGTAATCTTCTTAAATGTGTTATCCATGGCCTCCTTCCTACTAAATTCAACTTTTAAAATTATACTAATAAGCCAGCAGTGCACTAGAGGAGTTACCAGAACCCCTCTGTGTTATGACTACACAGGCTGTTACACTGTCTCACCCTCCCCCTGTCTCAGTCAGCACTTCCTCCTTCCTCTGCCTGTGGTAATCTCATGGCATCAGAGGAAGTTTCAGCACACAGTGTGGAGATGGGGTGCTTCTGCACAGTGTGACAGCCTGTGAAGTTAACGCACCTGTAGCACTTCTAGTTCATCGGTATAATATTAAAAGTTGATTTTAGAATGAAAAAGAATATTGCCACAGTCACAGTGCCTGGATATATAAGTAACTGTCTCTGGTTTATCATAATGGATTTTGATAGTATATTATCCTTATCACTTTATTAAGACTAATAATTGGGTGTACTCCCTATACACTTGTCAAACAGGTAAGTGAGAAATAAAATAATATAAACACTAAATTCGCAAAATAATTCTAAAATGATCTTTTGCAGTTAGTTTTATGTAAAAATGTGAGATGCATGCGAGTGGGATATTATATCATTTCTGCAGTGAGTTCATCCATCCAATAAAGTGATAATTGGCAATTCTCAAATTAAAATATTTGTAAACAATGTCAAGAAGTAAGTGTATTGCTTGAATGTGAGCTTGAAACCACAAGATACGGCAATGCTCGGTGCATCTGGATGAAAATCTTGGCACAAAAGAAATGGCATCTTTTCTATTCAGCCCTGATACAGTCACGAGGCAATCAGACCTTTCCTTCAAGTGCCTTTTTCTTTTATGAGAACATATGAGCCTTGACATGACTTTTTAACCAAAAACACTGTAAAAGTATGTATTGTGAAACTCAATGGAACATACCAAGCTGAGTGCTATATTTTGCACTCTAAATTCTAAATCATGGCTTTTGTACTTCGAAGTGACATTCATAAATCTTTTGTTTGTGATTAGAAACATCAATTTCATATTATTAGATACTAATAACAGTTCTAGTATGGACCCTATAATGTAATCAAAGTTATTAATTTTATCTTCTAATGTTAAAGCACAACTCCAATTTATATTTTTTGTCCACAAATCAGTAGCTCTTGTGATGTAGGACAACTTTGCCTGTTACTTTAATTACCTATGTCCAGAAATGTTTTTGCTATCCTCCTCAGTTTGGCCTGGCTCTGCACTAGTTGTGTGTCCTGGTTGTGCTGATTTCTCCTGTGATACTGTAGAGTTGTTAACAGATACGGTATCAAGTGGAGGTGCTGCTGCTCCCTGCTTACTCTGGAGAGAGGAGGGAGAGGTCATGTGACAGACTGTATGTAGCTGAGTGTGTTCAGTGTTGTGGATACAAAAGTCTCTTATGCAGAATACTGAGGTAAAGGATCTCCCCTCTTTAGTATCAGTCCCTCCATTCCCCCACCTTCCACTTTCCCGACACTTTTTGCACATCATTTATTCAGCTATTAACCCTTAGTGCTCACAAAGTACAATCTATAGACTTCATATAACTGTTTCACTGGTGGTTTCTACTACTTATTGCATGCTGTATGTTCCGCCATTTGATGAAAGCTACAATGCTACTCACCATATATATCCCGTATGTAAGCTATGCACCGTTCAGTGGATTTACTTGTAGGAATCTCACTGCTAAATTTTTAATGAAAGAATAAAAGGAATCATGGGAACTGTAAATTTCAGTGAGCTTCAGGGCAGATATAGGAAGAGGTTAGTCTCTGTCCACTTCGCGGATGCTAAGAAAGATTTTTGACCCTTAGCTTCAGAACAGAAAATGCCATAACTATGGAAATGCACAATATGGGCATCAAAAATGGGAATCACATATGACAATTTGGTAAAACTCTTGTAACATTGGAGTTATGCTTTAACATTTGCTCTGATTCCTATAGACTTGTTGACACAGCTCGGACATATGCTACACACTAAAATCACCAAAAGTAAAGTATATGTAATACAATTATATTCTAGTGGCCATTGGGAAGTAGCCGTTCCAAATAGCACATTGTCATAAGAACAGTGGTGCGTAAAAAACTGATTTAAAGGACATCCACCATCAGATTACTCACCTCCCCGTCCCATCCCTGTTTGCATCAATCTTTTCTTATTACATCTCTGAATGGCCGCATTTAGGCAAAATAGAAGTTTATAACATATTTAAATGAGCCTGAGGAGCTCTGGGGAGAATGCCTGCAGGTTCAGCATTTTATGCATGCTCCCTGGCTGCCTGGGGACACCTACAGAGCATTCAGATTGCCGGTGACACCGGCTCTTTCTGCAAATGTTGCACATGCATGATAATAAATGTGCATGCGCCGACAGATCTGAAAGCAACTTAGGTGTCCCCAGGGTGCCCGGGGACGGGAATAAATTACATCACAGCAGAGCCTGCAGGTGCTCTCCGGAGCGCCTCCGCCTCCGACTATATATACTTAAAGAAGATTGACACAAAAAGGGATGGAACAGAGAGGTGAGTAATAATCATCTACCATCAGGTAATCTGGGGAACACTCGTACGATTTCTACATGAGAATGTGGTGCTTATACTAATACATTAATATTATTTACAGTGATGTGATGGTGCGTTACTATTGTTGTGTATTATACAAGTATCATTTCACTCACATTTCCCAGTTCAAGTCATGAAAGATTTAGCCTTTCCTATAAGAAGTGCTTAATTGTGGTCAGTGTTTCCTAACTCTTCCAGCAGTTAGTGTAAGTTCCACTTCAGACACATCTTTATCAGCTGCTACAATGCCTTTGCTTCAACTGTTTTTTGAAGTATCCTTGGTAAGTCTTGATGGCACGACTATGTGATACAGTATTGAGTGGTAAGCAGCATGACCCTCATGTTGAAGAGCAGTGGATGGTCCTTCATTGCTAGAAGGCCAACGAGACGTGTTTTCATCTGAGAGACGAGTAGGGTCTTGGACTTGGTGAATGAAGAATTTCCAGGCACCCTGGAATGTTGATAATTAATAGCAGTTCCATCATCAGGGAAAATTTGTAAAAGGACATCTATTGTTAGACAAAGATACATCAGAAGATGCTTTTGTATTTATGCAAATTCTAATGAGAAATATTTGCATTCAAAACTAGTATCATACATTGAATAAAAGCTGGACTGAAAATACATATGGAAACCAAAATAGTAACAGATATGCCAGGGTCTATAATAAGCATCTGTGTAGTCTCCAGTACAGCTTCAATGACCCATTCATTCATGAATAATCTATTAGCACATAAGTGTAGCCACATAGTGGAAGATATCGTAGAACTATAAGGTCCATTTATCATTCAATATTATAATGGAAAATATCCAAATTATATAAAAAAGATTATAAATCACATTTCCATATAATGCACTGTTTCAAATATTTCAGTTGTGACATTTCAGAAGATCCTTTTAGGTTCAACTTTGAGCATTTCAGACTAATTCCCAACCAAGATCCAGGGAACCATGTAAGTTGTCGGTCTCTTCACTGTGTATCTGTAAGGAGTCCAAAACCAACTCTCTGCTGGGGTCACCATTTACCCCTTTTCTTTTTTAACGTGAGTTGATCATTGGTTATGAGCTTTCCCATTCCTTAAGTATCTTAGCAAAGTCCTCGCCCCAAATAAATATTACACACATATTAATATTAAGTGTGTCCTAGTGGTTCATACTGGCCATTCTAGCTCATACACTGTAAAATGCCGTCAAAATAAACCATTGTGTACACGCTCAGTATAGTGTCCAAATTTTTATCCCCCCACACAATATTATACAATATATTCTGGCCCCTGTACAATATATTGCATACCTTATTGGGGCCCCTACATCTAATCCAAACCCTTCATTGTGGCCTAATAGCATATGGCATATGTCGCCCCCTCAGTGCAATACACCCCTCCACTCTTAATAATATTGCCTCATTATGGCCCTCACACAATATAGACTGTACAGCCATCAACGTATTTACATCACAGACAAGAACACCAGGATTACAATACAAGAAACCACCTCTATGAAATGCGCCAACATTGCATCCGCTAATAAAAATAAACAATGACAAGACTGCTGTAAAGCATATCACTAACTGCTGTTAACAGAGCAGAGAAACTCTGTAGTTCTGTAGAGGCCACTTTTTATCCATCTTCTTTTAACACATCTCAATGACACATAACATGGAGTGGATGCTGCACTCAGGACCCCTGTATATGGGCTCTTCCCTCAGGGGACATATGTTGTATAAGGTCTCTTGTACAATAACCGTGTTGAAAATCACTTGCTTTTGGTCAGTGAAGGCGGGGGAGTCTGACCAGAGTTTGGTCAGATTGTGCTCAGAGTTTGTTCTAATGGGTTTGTGATTAATGGGTTCATGTGTTCCAATTGGACAAATAGTTTTTTGGTTCAGAGTTTGTTCTAAGCTCATTCAGAGTTCACTTTTCTCCGCTCTCAGCGACTTCCTGGAAACTTGCGCGGGAAAAACTAATGACCGCGCTAATATGCATCCTACGCACCCATAAACTTCAATGGTCGTTCTTTTTGCCAGACTCACATCAAAGTAGGACATAATCTATTTTATGATGAATTGCATCGCTTGTAAAAAAACACTTGTAGGCAAAGGGCTTAAAGGACATCTACCATCAGAATACCTTATGGTAGATGCTTATACTCACCTCCCCATCCCCTGCCGATGGGCAGTAATCTTCTCTTAGTATGCCTAAGAAGTGCAGTGTTTCCGAGAGATAAGGCTTTAAAAAATATATAAATTAGCCTGAGGTGCTCTGCCGAGTGCCTCCTGGCTCCTCCGATTAGTGATTATTTATGGCTCCCGACCCGGTGGGCTTTGCAATTCTTGAGCCATGCACAATCATAGCATTATATCTATCCAATCTCACAGTGCGAGAATTGCAGAGGGAAAGCCGGGGACTGTTCTCTGACCTCTGTGTAGGTGGAGCCAGCTGGGCCGGGAACCACAAATAATTACTAATTGTAGGAGCCAAAAAGCACTCGGCAGAAGGCCTCAAGCTCATTCACAAATTTTTGAAAGACTTATTTCTCTGAAAACCTGCACTTCTTAGACATACTAAGAGAAGATTACTGCACATCGGCACAGGATGGGAAGGTGAGAATAGGCATCTACCACTAGGTTTTCTGACGGCAGTTGTCCTTTAACACATACATGTGCACACATGGGAAATGTACATGCACAATGTACACATCAGACAATCACAACACCCAACGTTTAACATGTGTTAATGCTGGCAGCTGGTGACCACCAGCATCCTACCTCTACCAGCAGTCCGGGCAGTATAAATCCACCTATGGAAAAGCCTCAGTGCCTCAGAGTAATAAAAGGAACTTTGAGCATAAGTATTCTAGGTTTAAAGGGAACCTGTCACCAGAGGGGTATTTTTCACTGGCGACACAGGCTTACAGTAGATAGCAATGATATTCTTTTAGCAAATTTCTGTGTTACTTTGTTAGAGAAATATGCAATAATAAACTTTACCTGGTTTACCAAGTCCCGGGTGTTGTGCACTTCAAATCACAACATGTTTCTGCTCATTTGCATAATTGATATGCTGGGCACCCCACTCATCAGTATTCACCCAAGCCCCCTCCCACATCCTCTTTCTCTTCCCCCTTATGCCATTGGCTCATTGCACGATTGTACGGTGAGCCAATGCAAACAGGCAGGCACACGTTAGGATTTACAATTCACAACACTTGGCAGCAGGTGCTGGCAGGGAGCCAGGTAAAATTTAACATTGCATAATTCTCAAACAAGGTAACACAAATATCTGATAAAAACATCATTGCTATCTACTGGCCAGTGTCCATTGGAATCTGTTGCCAGTGAAGAATACCCTCTGGTGACAGGTTAATAATAATAATTCCTTTATTTATATAGTGCACACAGATTATGTAGCGCTGCACAGAGTTTGCCAAATCAGTCCCTGTCCCCAATGGGAATCACAATCTAATCACCTACCAGTATGTTTTGGAGTGTGGGAGGAAACCGGAGGACCCAGAGGAAACCCACACAAACATGGAGAGAACATACAAACTCTTTGCAGATGTTGACCTGGATGGGCTGTAGGTTCCCTTTTATAGTGTCCTTCAAGTGTGACCTGTTTCCTGATTCATGCTGATGTTGATTGTCTGTCACATTCTTGACTTTCTCATGTTCAATATCTTGTATTTGTTCTGCTGTTCTTCTGTGATTACCCTGGTTAGTCCTGACTTCATATCCCTGCTGTCTTTCCTGACCTTTGATCTTTTTCTTGACTATGATTGTACTCTGCCTGCCCATGCCCACTCTTTCCCTGATCCCTGGTTCTCCTCAGTAACCTGACTAGTGTTAGAGGTAGTGACCTGGTAACCATGGTTTATCTTAAAGCCTTCAGAGTTTCCAAACCCTTATAGGTCCACAAGACACTGTCCTCTACAAACGTTATATTCATGTTACAGGACCTCACAACCTATTTCTGGCTGCAGGGTGACAATTGTCTTACCAGCATGTGACCACTTCATCTAGTTGGTTGTACACTGTTTATGAAGGTCCCATGAAGAGAACGGGTCCACAACACTTGTGGTCTGCCACGTGGCTGCTACCTGACCCGATTAGTGAGCCATGTTTTTTCACTTTAATTGATACTTTTAGGGTCTGTTTTAATTTTTTTCACCATGAGTCAGACAACCTCTCTTAGCAAAGACATTACAAGGTTATGTAAAAACTAATTCAGCTCGGAACATCGAAATTCATCTGAATGACATGGCGCTTGCTTATTGTGACCACACAGAATGAAAAGTGGTTAATTTGAAAGAAGAAATACCCCGAAGATTCTACAATAATTGCAAAATATGTCCAAAACATCCATCTTTTTATTGAATAATGTAGAAATCAGCTCGGTGAGAAGATGGCACACCACATTACTCCCTGAACAATCACGCTTATTATTTGGATACCTGACCTGTAAGGCCACAGTACAATATACTATTCTGCTTCTTACCGCAACATCCATTTCCCGATTGTCACATATATTAGCAAAGGATTACAAGCAAGGCTCTAAAGAGGATGAAAACAGATTTAAGTGAAAGGTATTGTGAGATATAGTCTATTCACTGGTGAACTGTTGCTAGGGGACAGCCCTCGTTCAGAACAAGAGGCCTTTAGTGGAAGAAATATTTTAGAATCCTCTTTAGATCAATATACATTAGGGTGAAAATAACAAATACGTGCAGCCATCTGGGATATGTAACATCTATAGCCCTTCAATCTATTATACTCCTTTCTTTCCATCGTCTATTTTTAATTCTTTCAATATTTCTGAACTAGATCATTCATGTTATTGTATCAGATCAACTATGGGAAAAGCTACATAACCAATTAGAAGTACTATAAATAACCTTTAAATTTAATGCAAAACTTTACTGCATGAAGATAATTTCACATAATTGTAATAATATGGTCCCTAAGAAACAAGATAGTTGTCTTTGGATACGACCACTTCTGACGGAGGGATTCCACAAAGAAACAAATTGTTTTTGCATATGAAATGCCCAGTAGTTACTGCATGTGGTAATGAAAGTTGAATCCAGGTGGTCAGGGCTCAATAGTGCATGTCTGCCCACTGCTATCAGGGTGCAGGGGGGCTTGTATCCAAGGAAAGCTATCTTGTTTTTAAAGTACAATATGGCTACAAATTATGGGAAATTATCTATACACAGGTACATTTTTTAATAACATGTCACTGAGGAAATGTATGCATATGAATTATATTAAATGTGAATGCCCAGATGGAAATACTCAAACAATGAGGCAGATGAAAGAAATTGTCAAAATTTGTCCAATTTGCTTTCCTCTACATTTATTCACACACATTTTTGAGGCAATGGTACAGAGGTGGCCCACCAGTCAGGACCCTTTGTATGATGTAGACCAAAGAGCCAATAATCATGATCTTCGGTTACCCTGGCCTAACTGGTCATCCATGCACGATGTTTAGGCATTGATATGAATGACCAACATGCAATACTACACTTCTCCGTCCAAGACCAATACAACCAACATGTATGACTAGTTGATGCCTTCCATAGTTACACTCTGGTTTCTTTGTAGCCAGGACTGCAGGAGCCTCCTAGAAGTTTGGATAAAATCTGGATATGTTCAGATATATGTCTTCTGTGACAGTTTGGGACAGCAATCAAAACAGAAGCAGAAGTTCTAACTCTGAACAGGAGAATTATTTCCATAATATGTCAATCACAAATACATATGAATCAAAAGACTGGTAGACCTAGAGCAATTCTGAAAAATCTGAATTGTGCTATAAGGGGAATAGAGAATAGGAGATAGATACAAGAAACAATGTGCTATTATATGGATAATGTGGTGATGTGTCATAAAACCGATACTGGGGCTCATTTACTAAGGGTCGCGCTGCTCACTTCTGTCGACTGTGCGCCTTTTTCAGGGATTACACTGCTTGCACAGGTATTTAACAAGTGTCTGCGTTGGCTTCCGTGTGACACAATTTAGGCGGCGGGCCGTCGGACAATCTGACTGATTCAGACTGAGCGTGTGGTTTAACTTTCTAATTGTGTCGCAAGCCCTAGCACTTACATGCACCAAGAAGAAGAAGGTGAACTCCGTCGGACCTAAGCAGGGAAGCGACACATGCAGGATATCGGGCGCACGATCTTAGTGAATCATTGCACAGTGCATTACCCTTAGACAAATATGACTTCTAAGAGCACGTTGGTCTGAATAAGACTTTGGTGTTCTAAATTACGTTTATTAGGTTGCTTTTGGTGCTTCCAGAACTTCCATACAGTAATTGAGGTCTGTGCCAATGCTATGAAGAGTCTTGGAGTGAGTTGAAACGTTGGGTATACTATATATTTTATTTAACTATTTTTTTCTACATATAAGATCTCATCACCACCTCTCCCTGACATTTGCTATGAAATCTCTCTTGATTTACATCTTGACCTCCAAAGACTGATTGCAAACTCACAGATGGATCATATTACAGCTTTTATTTGAAATTTATGGAGACACTTGGAGAACCAAGGATTAGAATACAAGCTAGATAGAAGTAAACATACAGACAAGCAGAGACTGCAGGAGACAATTGTAATAATAATAAGACTTGTATATTATTCACATTAATACCTGTGAGTTCTGGTGCACTGTTTTCCCTAATGCTGTAACTCCTTTATGTGCAGCACATAGGAGAAATCATCGCGGCTAGATATCACCGTCCATTTGGGACATAGCTACTGAATGAGGTAACTTGGCACTCCTTATAGGTCAAAAATTGAGTAGAATTTATTTAATCCAGAATAAACAGTATAGCAATCTAACAAAAATTATTATTCTGCAACGTTTCGGTCTTATAAAATCAGACCTTTGTCAGGCACGGATTGCAAGGTATAAGTAGAAATGGAGATGAGATGCGGTGCTATGACCGCTGGAGCGTAGGTGGAAAGGAGGAAAAGCGGATGCTCCCGCTGGAGAAATGAGCGCTCTTTTCTCCAGCGGGAGTGGAGATGATTCATGTAGACTAATATTTCCATGCGAATATCATGAAGGCCCTATAACTTAATAAAAAAACCTGACATTATTGATAACTTGCCCCATGTGTCTTTGCTTCCACGCGTTACTACACACTGATGTCATACCCTGGCGTGTCTGGTCTGGGGGCAGGACAGGTGGTTTTGTGATTATGAGAGGGTTATTGTTGCATTGTGGATATTGTTACAGAACCCTCTGTTAGGGGAAGTCGTGAACCTTCATGATGGGAAATTCTAGAAGTCCAAGGGGGTCTACAATTTGGGCCACCAGCAGGAGGGGGGCTGGGTCACATCTAAACGATTGAAGTTCAAATTTAATCTACTCAACCAAGCCTTTTATTATTTTTAAAGCTCTGGCATTCACCACAAACTCAGTTCCCTGACTGGTCTGCAGTGGCCAGAGGATCCTGTTTGCTGACAGACTCCTTTGCCTCGTATGTCCCAGCTTCACCAGCACGTGCTGTCCAGATTCCATTGGTCTCGTCATTGTGCAGACTCAAGACAAATGTTTACAGAAGGTACCTTGGGGGCATTAGGCCAATATGTGATTAACTGATGTAGGGGGACAACACGATCAACCATTAGGTCAATGTTTCTAGGTATGAACCGAAGATAGAGGCATCTCAAGTGAGGGTCCCCCTGCAGTCACTTGACTCGTCTTAGCTCATTTGCATAAGACTGGTGAGATTAGCAAGACTTGTGAAATTTCACATAAAAAATATAATTCTGGAAAGGACCTTTCATACTCTACCTGGGAGGAACAGTATTTAAGTATTTAATGTATCACAGGTTCCATTTAAAAATCTTTCACCTTCAACTCCAATTCCAGTGCAGTTAAACATTTTTAATCTCTTCCAAACTGTACTTAAACTATCTGAGCTGTTCAGTGGCAGATTAAGTGTCCCATGGGACACTCACACGACTAGGACCCCCAGCATCCAAACCAACATGTGCCCGGATGTTAGGACTTAAGTACTACTCTATATCCTCTATATCCCTAATCTTATACTGTTCATAAAAGTAATTTAATGATAAACTTCAAACCTGCTCTTATATCCATCTATTTAGGAAAGCCAATCACATTCCCTAACCGCATGAAACCCACTACTCTCCTGTCCAGATCTCCCAGACAGTGTAGGAGATGTGGATGCTGCCTCTGAGCTCTGCAGCTGAACTCCCCCTCATACTGTAAATACTCACGTACTCCCGTTGAGGCTCCTAATTTTATCACAAATAAAAATGGAAAAAGTTATCGGCTGGACTGTAAGCCCTAAGGTAGTAAATGCAGCCACTACTCTAATAAAATGTCCAGCAGCAGCCACACCTCATTGCTGAAAAGTCCACAGCAGATGCCCCATTTACAGAAATGTATACTGCAGACCCCTCCCTTTAATGAAATGTCCACAGCAGATGCCCCCAATAATGAAAAGTCCACAGCAGATGCCCCCTATAATGAAATGTCCCCAGCAGATGCCCCTTTAATGAAATGTCCCCAGCAGATGTCCCCTTTACTGAAATATCCACCCCAGATGCCCCCTTTAATGAAATTTCAACAGCTGATGCCAACCGCAGAGATGTCCACCAAAGAGGCCCTTCTTTAATGAACTGTCCACCCCAGTTGCCCCTTTTTAATGAAATATCCACCCCAGATCCCCCTTTAACTAAATGTTCACCCCAGATGCCCCCTTTAACTAAATATCCACCCCAGATGCCACCTTTAACTAAATGTCTACCCCAGATGGCCCTCCTTAATAGAATGTCCACCCCAGATGCCTTCTTTTAATGAAATGTCCACCCCAGATTCCCCCCTTTTAATGTAATGTCCACAGCAGGGCCTCTTGAAAGAAAAAGATAAGCTATACCTTCTGGCTTCTTCTCCCTGGCCCCGTCTTCTCCTTTAGGCCCAGGTGCATACACCATGACGCAACGGTGTCGCGACCACATTACATCAGAGTATGGGCCCACGAGGCACATTATACTATGATGTCACGCAGGTGAGACTCCGCCGCATCATAGTAAAGCACCTGGGCCGGAACAGAACCGCATGGCCAGGGAGAAGAAGCCGGAATGTGAGTACAGAATTGTTTTTAAGACCGATGGCGGATCTTTATATAGCGTGTGGGTATGCCTATATGAATATCTGCCATTGGAGCTGTTAGTATTAGAACCCAATATGCAAATTAGACTCATGGCTATCAGGTGGGTGGTTCCAAACAACCCTGCTTCATCCCAGATCCGGCATATTTGGTGCTTAAACCAATAGCACTTGCTCAGGAATGGTGGGGGCTAGAGAAACAATTTTCACAGTGCCAGAATAAGACAATCCTCTGTAGTGCCTCGTAACAGAGGAGAATTAAACCTTGGACATTTGTGGGCATTTGAATATTTCCCTTATGCGAAATTCAGCACTTCTTACTTCACTTTACTTTACATCAAGAATTCATTTGCATTAATTTATAGTGTTTTGTTTATTATTCCTGTATCTATAGACACTAGTAGAAAGGGTTAGTGAACATTGCGAGACAGCCTGACCTTTACAATGACTGGTGATGTCTGGTAAAAGTTGTTTTCACTTTAGAAACTCTGCCATAGAATATTATGGGGACATAATGTAAGTCTTTGGGAGAATGCCTTGTCTTAGTTTTTGTGCTAAAATGTAACCATTCCTCCCCTTGAAGAAGAACACTGCCAGTCTACCTGACCAAAAGAAAAAGAAGCGGTGGCAGGGATACTCTGCCAAAGACCATGGGCTCCTAACATGTGAAAGAGATGGACAGCTCTTCCTCAGCATTAACTCTTCTTCTGCCAGGGAGGAGATTGGAGAAGTCAGCTCTTTGATTTGCTTATATTGCTTTTTAACTGAATTTCTACTGTAAAGAAAGGAACTGTTCACTGCAGACCATTGGGGCCTTACCATTCCTACCGGAGAGCAGAAACATGTGGGGTTACCTTGTCAGCATAGCGTTGGGGCCACCCCTAACCCGGGCACTGCACAACCCCCTATTAAAGTATATAAAGAGCTGGAGTTGGTGAAGAGTTTTCTTTAACCCCTTAAGGACGGAGGGTTTTTCGGCCGATTTCTCGCTCTCCAACTTCAAAAATCCATAACTTTTTCATTTTTACGTGTACAGACCTGTGTGAGGGCTTATTTTGTGCGTAACAAATGTTACTTTCCCGTGATGTTATTTATTTTAACATGCCGTGTACTGCGAAGCTGAAAAAAAATTCCAAATGTGGAAAAATTGAAAAAAAACGTCACGTGCGTCATGTGCTTGTTGGCTCAGTTTTTATGACTTTCACTCTTCGCTCCAAATAACATGCCTACTTTATTCTTTGGTTCGGTGCGATCGCGGTGATACCAAATTTATATAGGTTTTATTGTGTTTTAATACATTTTCAAAAATTAAACGAATGTGTACAAAAAAGAAAAAAAATTTTTTGCCATCTTCTGACGCTAATAACTTTTTCATACTTTGGCGCACGGAGATGTGTGAGGGGTCATTTTTTGCGAAATGAGGCGACGTTTTCATTGCACCATTTTGAGGTCTGTGTGACATTTTGATCATTTTTTATTTCATTTTTTATGTTATGTGAAAAGGTGTAAAAGTCGCATTTCGGACATTTGGGCGCCATTTCCTGCCTCGGAGGTCACCGCCGGTCGTAACCGTTTTTATATTTTGATAGATCGGGCATTTTGGGACGCGGCGATACTTAATATGTTTGTGATTTTTACTGTTTATTACGTTTTGTATCCGTTCTAGGGAAAGGGGGGTGATTTGAACTTTTAATATTTTATTAATTTTTTTTATTTTTTAAACTTTTTTTTTTCTTTTTTTTTTCACTATTTTTTAGACCATCTAGGGTACATTAACCCTAGATGGTCAGATCGCTCCTACCATATACTGCAATACTACAGTATTGCAATATATGGCATTTTTGCAGGTCATACATTACAATGATCCACTGGCTCATTGTAAGGAACCTGCATAAGCCATGTAGCCTCGTGTCAAAAGAAGACCCGAGGCTACCATGGTAACCGATCGCTGCCCCCTGATGACGTTCGGGGGCGTGGCGATCGGAAAAAAGATGGCGGCGCCCGCGCGCCGCCGTCTTTTAAACGCCGCCGGCGACTTTGTCGGCGGCGTTGAAGGGGTTAATAGCCGCGATCGGTGCAAGCACCGACCGCGGTTATTAACGGTGGGGGTTTTGTGCAATATGCAAAAACCCCCACCTCTGTATGAAGAGGACTCAGCCCGTGAGCCCTCCTCATACATCCCTTATACCTCTGCGCCGTAGAGCTACGGCGCAGAGCGTTAAGGGGTTAAAGTGTTGGAATTACTCAAGAATCAGAGTTGAAATACTTTACAGGCAGTCCCCTACTTAAGGACTTACAGATGACCCCTAGTTACAGACGGTCCCCTCTGCCCCCTGTGAGCTCTAGTGAATTTCTCTGGATGCTTTACTTTACTCCCAGGCTGCAATGATCAGCTGTAAAGTGTCAAACTTTATTGATAATCCTTGTTCCCATTACAGCAAAAAATGTTTAATTGTCACTGGGGCAAAAAAAAATTTGTCTGGAGCTACAATTATAAAATATACATTTCCGACTTACATACAAATTCAACTAAAGAACAAACCTATTAAACCTATCTTGTATGTAACCCGGGGACTGCCTGTATTGATTTCTTTTCTTCATATTTAACTGTGTATCTATCAAATAAAACTGACACTTCTTTTGGTGAATATATTACCTATATCAATAAAAGCTTCAGAAAAAATGTTTGTCCTCAGATTTTCAGGCCTGAATGTATGTGAACTCATTAACCCATTCTAAATATACTCTTTATTTTCCCTATTGGATGATAGTGGAGACAGGTCCTGGAATTTAGAGAAATTATTTCTTGGAACTTTACATTCCATGCTGTGATACTTGGTTTTGTGTATTTCTAGGTGCTTTTTCACCTTTTTTGTTGAATCCTTTGAAGACATTTTTTTTTTTTTTTTTTTAAGAAAGATTTTTATTCTCCTTTGTAGTCAGAATTCAGATTTACAAATTGTTTCACTACAATACAAATACAATTTCGCAAGAACATAGAAAAAGATTCCTTTAGATACAAAAAACTAGACAAATTGAAGTGTAGTCACAATTAAGCTTATAATCTTGGGGCGTCCGCCCAATTGGAATTACTCAGTACCTGGATCTCATCCAGTTATTTCTCCTTTGTCAAAAGTAATCACTCATATCTGGTTCCCTCCGACCCTTCCTGGGTAGTCGGCGCCCGATCCCCTAAGAGACTATACTTCTATCTGATTCTGTTTTCAAAATTGAACATATATACCCCTCATCCCCCCCCCCCCCCCGATGTGGCTAACAGACTTAAAAATCAGATACAGAATATAAATAAATGAAAAGAATTATTAACGGTACGTATTCCCCACAGGGCCCCGGAAGAGAGCCTATTCTTCCACCCTAATCTTCTATCCCCAAACCGATTCCCCATATTCCCCCTTGCCTTTTGTTTTGTAATGGGAGATTTCATACTTCCCTACAGATCTGACCAAATCTTCCCAATTCCTGAAGATTGGGGGGTCCTTACTTCCCCACTTTCTGACCACTATCAGTCTTCCAAGAAACAGCATTTTGTTACATCTATCTCTATCTACCCCCGAGAGCTTCTCTAAGTCAACAACCCCAAACAGAGCGTCCTTCACCGAGACCCTCCTATTCCCCGTACACCTTCTCTCCACTTCTTCTATTACTTTGTCCCAGAAGGGGCGGATTTTTGGGCACTCCCATATTTTGTGTAAGTAGCCTGCGTTTGGTTTGAGACACTTTTCGCAGTCAGCACTTTCTCTCAACTTCATTCTGAGCATTTTTTCAGGTGTATAATGTAGCCTATGTATTATGTTGAATTGGACTATTCTATGGTTTCCGCTTAATGACACACGCTTAATATTCCTATATATCTCTAACCATTTGTTTTCCCCTAAACTACCTAAATCTTTTTCCCATCCTTTCCTTGCTGGGAAACATTCATAGTGATTTTTCTCTTTCATTAAACTTTTATATAGTCGTGACAAGACCCCTTTGTGTGTGACTCCTAACCTAATAATTTCAGTGCTTTCATGCGTCTCTAACCCCAATCTTCCCCTTTCTATCTTATGTGCTGCGTGATACACTTGAAAAGCCCTGAATATCCCCACCCTTCTTAATTCTGGCATTTTTGTCAAAAAGTCCATAGTGATTCTACCTTCCTTATCTACAATTTGTGGAATGTATTTAACCCCTTGCTTAATCCAAAAGTGAGATTCTGGAATCGTGAAGAATTCCTCAAAATTAAAATTGTGCCATATTGGGCTAAAAGAAAACACTCCTTTGGCCTTCAACCACTCCTTTACTGTGGCCCAACATTTATACAATAGTTTACTAATATCCATTTTCCGATAAGCTTCTTGCGTTAGTGCTCCACTTTCCAATAGTTCCAAAATATTTTCATATTTCCCCTCACTCAGTTCCATCAGTTTTTGAAATGCTGAACAGTCCTTCCTTAAGACCAGAAAGCTCAGCTGGGATGCTAAGAAATACCCCCAAAAATCCGGAATGGCCAAACCTCCTTGATTGACTGGCTTATATAAGTGGGTGATTTTTATTCTGGCTTTCTTCCCTCCCCATATCAAGTCCCTCAAAACCCCCTCTATTTTTTTGAAGGTCCTCTGTTGAATCCATATCGGGGAACAACTCAGGGGGTATAGTAATTGGGGAAGGACCACCATTTTAACCAGGCTCACTCTGTCTGCCTTTGAGAATGGCATTTTTTTCCATCCTTTGACCCTTTTCTTGATTTTTTCAATTAGGGGGTCAATGTTCATCTCTACAAATTTACCTGTCTCTTCCGAGACCTGTACGCCCAAATATTTGAATTTACCTCCTATTTTTAGGTTCCTCAACTTACAGTCCCCAAGACCTAATTCCTCCCCCAGCGGTAGTACCAGGGATTTCTCCCAATTTATTGAGAGCCCCGAGAGCCTCCCATACTCTTCCACTACCTCTATCACTCTGGGGATCCCCTCTTCCGAGTCCTGTAATGTGAGCAGAATGTCGTCCGCATACAGGGATATCTTATCCCCCTCCCCGCCACTACCGCATCCCTTAATATTCCTTGAATCTCTTATTTTGATGGCCAGAGGCTCAATATACAATGCGAATAGGAGCGGGGAGAGGGGACGCCCCTGCCGAGTTCCCCTTGTCAGTGTGAAAAAGGGAGAACTGCTTCCTCCCACCCGGATCTTGGCTCTCGGGGATTGATACATTATTTTTACTCCCTCAATAAACCCTGGGCCGAAGCCAAATTCCCTTAAGACGGGCCATAGGAAGCGCCACTCCACCCTGTCGAAGGCCTTAACAGCATCCAACGACAGGATGGAGCGGCGCCCCCCAACCCCCAACTGTATGTCCGAGAAAAGGCGATGCAGGTTGTGGCTAGTGCTTCTGCCGGGTATAAACCCGTTCTGGTCCGGGTGCACCAAGGAGGAGATCACTTTTTTTACCCTATTTGCTATCACCTTAGCGTAGATTTTCGCATCTGAGTTTAACAAGGATATAGGCCGATATGAGCCTACATCTCTTAAGTCCTTGTCCTTTTTGGGGATAACTACTATCACCGCCTCTTCCATTGATTGGGGGATGTGACCAGTTGTTCTAGCCTCGTTGAACACCCGGAGTAGGAGGGGACCCAGAACTTCAGCATATTCCCTGTAAAATCTAAATGGCAAGCCATCCGTTCCCGGGCTCGAGTCGGGGGTAGCCTTTATAACCTCCATTATTTCCTCCATAGACACAGGAGCATCAAGTTTGTCCCTTTCCTCTGATGTTAATTTAGGGAAGTTAATATTATTCAGATAAGACAGGAGTTCAAAACTTGAGCCTTCCCCCTCTGTTTGGTACAATTTCTGATAGTATATCCTGAACTGATCCAGTATGCCCTCTTCTGTCTTCTCCAGTCCCCCCTCCTGATTTACCACTTCTCCAATTTTGTTATCCTGAAAACTTGGGTTTATAATAGAGGCTAATATTTTCCCCGGCTTCCCTCTCTCCAAGAAGTTCTTCTGCCCCCTAAAAAAAATTTTTTGCTGTGCTTTATCCTTAGTATAGGTATTCCATGCATCCCTGGCCTCCCACCATGCTATCATCCCTTCTCTATTTGGGTCCTTAACCATTTCCCTAAGCTTTTGTTCCATCCCTCTCTTTAGAGACCTTTCCTGGGCTCTGAATTCCTTTTTTTTTTCATCAATTTTGTCCCTGAAGATCCCTCTAAGATACGCTTTCAATGTATCCCAGACTAACAGCGGGTCAGACAATCTACAGTTTTTTTCCCAGAATTCCACAATGAGCCCTGCAAGACCACTTTTGTCACCCAGGAGGCTCAACCAGTGAGGGTTCAGCCTGAAGGATATTTCATACCTGCTTCCTCCCCTAACCTTCAGCCTTAAAACCATGGGCGAATGGTCGGAGATATTAATAGCTTCATACCTCATTGTTCTTATTAAATCCAGGGCTTTATTATTTCCGAGACATAAGTCTATTCTAGAGAAGCTCTCGTGGGTCCGGCTATAACAGGAAAATGCCTTCTTTTCTGAATACAAAAACCGCCAGACATCCACTAGACCGGCCTCCAGGCAGAAATTTCTCAGATTTGGTGTACTGCTATTCTTGTAGTTCTTATTACCTCTCATCCTCATTCTATCCCTTTCACCATCCATAATGGCATTAAAATCTCCCATAACAAAAACGGGACATGGATCTCTCACCTCCATAAATTCCAGCAGTTTACCCAGCACCTGAAATGAGAATGGAGGGGGGATATAAATAAATGCCATGATATTAATCTGGTCTCTCCAGGACCCATAAAAGAATACGTACCTCCCTAGTTCATCTATTTCTGTTTTAAAAATCTTATACTCAATCCTGCTATGGAACAGGACCGTTACCCCTCTGGAGTATGAGGAACCAAATGAGTGGAATATTTTTGTTGCCCATTTTTTCTCCAGCCAATGTTTTGTTTCTGAAGTGAGATGGGTTTCCACTAAACACACTATGGCTGGGAGATGCCTTTTTAAAAGGTCCTCCACCATACATCTTTTTGTTCGGTCCCCCAAACCCCTAACGTTCCAAGTTACTATCTGTAGTTCCATTTAGCTAAAAAGGGAAAAGGGAAAAGAGAAATGAGAAAAAAAAAAAAAAAAAAAAAAAGTCTGCAGCCACAGATCCCACCCCTCCACCCACCCCGTCCATGCCCTTCCCTCCCCCCTTCCCCACCCAAACCTCTCCCTCCCCCCGCTTCCCCCCTTGACCTACTTCTCTTCCTGTTCTGCAGGTCTCCACCCTCGGTGCTTCCCTCCCCCTCCTACCCCACTCCCACCCCCCCTCACTACATCCTTCAGTCCATTTGCCTTTCCATGCCAATTCTCTCCAGCCAATCCAAGGCTTCCTCACTATTGTGGAAAAAATGCGATTTTTCGTTATGAATCACCCTTAACTTCGCCGGGTAGAGTAGTGCAAATTTCAGCTTTGCTTCATGTAGGCGTTTTTTAACTTCTTTGAATTTGACCCTCTTTTGTTGTGTTTCCCTAGAGTAGTCTGAGAAAATAAAGATTTTATTGCCGTTAAATGTCACATCCTTTTTATCTCTTAAAGCCCTCAGAATTATTTCTCTATCTTTCGAGTTTAAAAGTTTTGCTAATATCACTCTGGGGGGGGGAGCCTACCGGAGGAGGCTTTCCTGGGACCCTATGGGCCCTTTCTATCGAAAAGGTTTTTGAGAGCCCCTCAACTTTCAGAGTATCGGAAATCCATTTTTCCACAAATGTTTCTAGGTCCTTGTCCCCTGAGTCCTCAGGGATCCTCACTATCCGGAGATTAGATCTTCTTGACCTATCTTCCAAGTCTATTAATTTTTCCCTCAGAAACTTATTCTCCTTCTCTAATTTTTCTGCGGTTTTTCCTAGGGCTCTCTGTTCTTTTTCTAAGTTTTTTACTTGTGCCTTAGTATCTGCTAGGGAATCCCTGATTTTACACAAGTCCCCTCGAATAAGAGAAACATCTGATTTAACGTCCCCTGTTTCTTTTTTCAATTCCTCCAGCGAGGAGTTGAGTTTCTGGACGTTTGCCAATATTTCCTTAAGGATGGGATTTGGCTCTACCTCTTCCCCCTCCACTGAAAGAATATTAAACCTTGAACCCCCCCCTCCTTCTTCCTGAGCGTCTGCTAGGCTCTGGGGGGTTTTCCCCACCTGTCTGGTTTTGATATTTGGGGATTTCCACATCTTATCTAGCTTTCCTGTTGACTCTGTTTTCCCCCCCGTCTTTTCCTTCTCCTTCGGGGAGGGCATACCCCCGGATTTCCTCCCTTGGGTTTTGGGGGGCATCTCTGTTCTAAGGCAGATATCCTGATTCCCACGCGTTTCCTCTAAGTGTTGCTTCTGCTGAAAAGCACTGTACTACTGTGGCAGCTCTGATTAAGTAACCGTGGGGATACTGCTATAAATCAGTGGATGTCCAATGAATCCCTCAAATATGCGTTCAATATTCTAGATAGTAAATAGAAAAAGTTTTCCAACAAATTTTTATGCAGCAGATGTTTCTAAGCACTCCCCACTTACTGAAGGTTTGGCTTATGGTAGTTAAAATATCCAAGTAATTCAGCCACAACCTGCTACCCCCCTACTGTTACCACAAATATCTAGCAGATTAATGCAATGAATATAGTAGCTTAACAAAGTTAAGGAGCTTGTTACAGTTGATAATAGTTTCTGAAGAAAAAAAAAAAAAAAAAAAAAAAAAAAGAAACAAGTCCAATAATTGACCAGGTGTTTAGTTAGCCCGCCTGACTATACCAGAAAGGGGTGTCCCCCTATCAGTAAGCTGTGACTGCCCGTTTTTTTTGGGGAGCCCAAAATTAGAAAACATGTATATTCATACAGAAAGTCCATTCAATTGTGGAGGGGTTCCTAGAGTTAAAGTTAGACAATCACAAGAGTATCCCCTTTTTCCTTTTCTTTTTTTCCCTTCCAGCCAGCCTGTCGGCCAGTCTCAGTTAGGTGTTAAATCTGCCAAGGAATAGAGCAACGTCAATAGTTCCAGGGGGATGAGCAACCGCTGTTAGTCTCGAATTAATCCATTTTAGCCCCAAAGTTACACAGACAAAGTCTTTAGCAACATAAACTCTCATCCAGGAGAGACCTCAGCAAATATACAGCGGGTGTTAAAATTGGCCAGCCAGCACGAAAAGCATTAACCCCGCACTTTCTTAATACATAAACAGACTTTTTTCAGAAAAGGCCCAGGGGTTAGGAGCAGAGATTGATGTACATCACTTGAGCAGACAGTTTTTGTTAGCCGACTAGCCCGCAACACAGGGAGGGTAAACCCCCCTGTGTAAAGTTCAGGGGTTAAAGACAGATATTAATAACTTCCAGTTGTCGTCTTGCTTAATGCAATTAGTATGCTGGGTTAGTCGAGGAGTTAGAAAGCTGATGCGTTTGATAACAGAGTCTCACAAGGTAGGATGGGTTCAGCAGGAGCACCACATGTGTTAGTCAGCCAGCACAGTAGGGGTTAACCCTGCAAATATATTGGCAAAGGAACCGTCTTTGTCCGCCCGGCTCAGAGAATGAAGACAAATATTATTACCTTCCACATTTGGTGTTCAGAAGCATCATACTTATCTGGCTTCCGCGGCTTCCCGTTATTGCCGCTTTAGCCCGGATCCTTCGGCCCATACAGCCCTTTCCGAGAAAGCTCAGTGAGGAGGTAATCCTGCTATCGCCTGAGCCAGCCTCCGACCGCTGTTCCTTCTGCTCCAACCGCTGCCCCAGGGTCTCCTCTCTACTCCGGGTCCGCTACTACGGGTCCTCCACCACCAACTAGCCGGAGCGACGGGTCCGCTCCTAACTCCGGAGAAAGCTTCTGACTGAGCTCCAAGTGCCCCCTCGCACCATAACAACGGCAGCGGCAGTCAGAAAAAGTGAAGAGGTGCGGCGCGCTGTTCTCAGAACGCCGGCAACATATTGTCCTCGTGGGGATGCAGGGGGACGGAGCCGGGGGGAGGAGGAGGGATCGCGCACGACGTGCTCACGTCATGCCGCCAGGCGCACCACCCCGCTTTGAAGACATTTTTAATTCTTTAAAAATAATTTTTATTACATAGTGGTAGATTTAAAAATGTGTTGGAAATGTACAAATGTAACAAAAGGCTTCCAAATACTTACGCCATGTTTACAAAACAACAAGAGTTTTTGTAAAGCCACCATTCGATGGAGGTAGACCTCATGCACACAGCAGTAAATGGAGACAGTGGGGCACATTTACTTACCCGTCCGCTAGAGTTCACTAAAAGTGCATTGTCTGGTACATGCTATGTGGCCTCCTACACATAAGGGGTCATTTACTAAGGGCCCGATTCGCGTTTTCCCGGCGTGTTACTCGAATATTTCCGATTTGCGCCGATTGTACCTAAATTGCCCCGGGATTTTGGCGCACGCAATCAGATTGTGGCGCATCGGCGCTGGCATGCACGCGACGGAAATAGGGGGGGGGGGGGCGTGGCCGAACGAAAACCCGACGGATTCTGAAAAACCGCCGCATTTAATAACCGAAAATGTGTCGCTTAGGAAGCGCTTACCTTCACCTGGTCCAGCTCGGTGTATTCCGGCGCGTTCCGATGCTTTTCAGCGCAGCAGCGCCACCTGGTGGACGGCGGAGGAACTACCTTCATAAATCCCGTCCGGACCCGAATCCTGTTCAGAGAACGCGTCGCTGGCTCGCGAATGGGCCGGGTAAGTAAATCTGCCCCATAGTTTTCATAGTGCTCCCTGATCCACCTAAAGCAGACATGAGGGGTACAACAAGGTGTGACGACCCAAGAGCACAAAGCTCCATCCACATATTACACAAGAATGGATATTGCATGAACATAAGATTACATTAGTGCATAATTTTCCAGATGCCAATACATAGGTATCATTTCCACCTTCTACCAATTGGAAATCCAATGTACTTTTTGCAATAAACTTGTCTCCTTTAGATCTCTTCTCGTCCACTCCATTTTGCAGCAGCGGTTATCCCCTACGATGTATTAAGAATAATATACACAAAGCAGAGAACATCTTCTTACTACAGAACGTTCATTTACTGGTTCTATTTGGCTGGGAAAAGAATTCTGATAAAATATACTGCATTCATTTACATTGTGGATTGTTCATCCTCTGGGTGGAGTTCAGGGGATCCAGAAGAGGAAGTTATGGTTTTCAAGCCAAACTTCCATAGCTTAATATTGGTGGGTGTGTATATATAGCCTATGAGAATATGTGCTGGCTACACTTCCCGGGTTCCCTACATTTACTCCTTAACCATCATCATGTTTTCTTTTATTCGCTTCTAATTTGTTTGCTTTTATTTTTGCTTTGTCTTTAATTTCTTTTATATATCAGTATTGTATGGATACATTTATTTTATCAGTGGGGTCAATGTAAGATCTTCCCCTCACTGTAAAGGGGCCTACTGAGGCTCTGTCGCCCAGGGGCCTGCTGAACTCCAGAGCCGACCATGTAGCAGTGTCGGACTGTGGAGCCTAGGTCCCACCATTGAAATTGTTTCTGTGGGCCCTCCTAACGCTACACGGAAATATTGCGTGCACATTTTTAGGCTGTGTTCAAACAATGCATTTGCATTACGTTTTGGGCAAAAGCAGTCACATCTTTTAGTTTACATATCACATCATTTACTTTGAGCTGCGTTTTACCCAATGGGTTCGTAAGATGTTTAAAACTTCATGTAAACACATTGGGGCACATTTACTTACCCGGCCACTTGAGTTCACGAGGTCCGGAATGTCCGATGATCAGGCAGTTTGGCGCGATTCACTAAGATCCTGCATGTCTCGCTCCCCGCTCAGGATCCTACGTAGTTCACTATCTTCCTCCCGGTGCATGTAAGTGCATTGGCTTGTGACACAATTTGGAAGTTAAATTCCACTGTTTGTCCGAATGCGTTGGATCGTCCGACAGCCCACCCCCCAATTTGTCGCATGAAAGCTGGAGCGATTGGATTGTGTTGCAATCGCGCCAGCTTTCGTGCGACACAATCACCTTATAAATACCTGTCCCAGCGGTGCGAACCTTGAAAACGTCGGAAAACCTGATGCAAATGCGGCCGCAGGACCCTTAGTAAATAAGCCCCATTGTGTGAATGCAGCCTAAGGCCGTGTTCACAAGATGCGAATAACCTGTGTTTTGAAGAACATTTCAAGTGTGTATGGTGTCTAAGGTTAGGTCTAAGCATGTCTGCGATCGGGGAGAAATAACTTAAAATGCTGTTCAAAATGCAATTCAAGCGCATATGTCAGAATAGCCTTATTAAGAACATGTCCGATTTTTACCTACGCAATAAAAATCGTTCTCTGAATCACCAATGAACAGTGCGTCTGTTTATACTTGGATTTTACCACAACCTTTGTACCCACTACCCTATCCAATTCTATGTTGGACACCAGAAGATGCTGCAGCTCTACTCAGAGTTATGTAATACTGTAATTCACATGTATTTACTTAATTGATAGCACTATATTGCGCTCTGTGTGTATATATATATATATTTGCTATATTAATAAGGACCTGTCACCACTAAACCACAAGCGCCCTCAACTGGGGTATGTCATTCCCTCTTTTACCACCTTATTTTACCCATAAAATATCTCCCCCTGATTCAGCCAAATATCACTCTTCTTATCACGTTTTCAGATGAGATGAGTGAAGTTTAGTGGTTTCGGGGGAGGGTTATCACTTCAGAAGCCAGTATTTTGGGTTCTATAGTACCTGGAAAGATGCATTATTTTAATTGTGTCATATTAAAGATAAGAATCTTTTCTTTCAGATTTATGATGTACAGAACCAGAGATACAGGTGTTGGATACATAGTCGGAAATGCAAGCTGCAGAATCAGCACCATATATACTGTACACACACTATATTTATGCTACACATACAACAAAACCTCAAGTATAGGTGAACATAAATATATATCCCAACACCCATATACTTGTACAATACTAATAATATTGCACTAGTGAATGCAGCACATACATAAATATATGTCAGCTGGGAATATACCGCATATTACTATACACTGCCAAAAAATTACTGCACTCCAGGTTTGCCATAAGGTAGATATAGAGATCACTTATTGTATAACTCAGTCGTAGTTTCGGACTTCTACTTCTGATCTGCCCTTTCATCATCTTGGTGACACAGAAGTTATCAGTTACAGAACTTTGATAACGTCTTCAGTAGTGATTTATCGCTACAAAATTCAGAACAAGATGTCTTCAGCTCCATGATGCACAAACTGCGCCCCTAAAAACACCACAGTCACTTACCTCATTTATAATGTTTTGGGTAAAAAAAACATTTCCTAATTTACATACAGCACCCACTAATAGTTATACAGCAATGATATCCTCCTATTAATGTATGTTTCTTCCATTTGATTAATATTTAGCAAAGCAGTACCCTGTTAATTTTCATGTAACCCTGCACCTCATCATTAAAGATTGCCTAGAAATCTTGAATTATTATTTATTTATTATTATTATTACTGTAGAGGAGCCACCCCCTCTTAGTTTGAAAATACTATCCCCCTTCCAATATACTGTCAAAGAGGGTCTCCTTTATAATATCCTTTATAGGAGCCCCCTCATATTATGCTTCCCAGGAGCCATTTTTGTACACCCCTTCCTTACAATATACTGCCAAAGAGCCATTTTTCTGTAACCCTCGCCATTATAATATCCTGTCCAGGAGCCATTTTTGCACGTTCCACTCCCTTATAATATACTGCCCAAGAGCCATTTTTCTTTACCCTCCCTTTTTATTATGGTATACTCTATACTCACCTTCCTGATGCGCACCAGGGTCTTCTCTAGTCCAGCAGACAGAGGCACGTACCCGCACTCTGCTGTCCTGCGCACAGTGTATACATGGGGGCGCGATAATGTCGTCACGGCACCACCATGATATAGCATAGAGCCCGGCGATGTGCCTGCTTGGCTGCCTGTTTCACTGAATCAATTTTATGTGTGTCTCAATGTGTGCCTGGCAGATGTGGGCCTTGGAAAGGGCCAGGTCCGCCCCTGTGGTTGCACCCCTGTTACCGCGATCATTACTCCTCCATATCTGCCTTCGAGGATACAGATGGAAGTGAAAATTTAGAGAGCTGCCCGGATAGGAAACGTGTTCTGCTGTCTCAGGAACATTCAGGGCTCCGGACCGAAATCTTTTAACCTAGTAAAGCCCCTGGTGTCCTGGTTCCTGTTTTTACTACTCTTTGGGCAAACAATTGTAGCTGTATTTTTTTAGAATATTATCAGTGTATGATAGACAGCTGTCTTCAGGACTCCTCCCAAGTATCCCCCATACTCTGGAACTCTCTACCAAAATGTGTCAGCCTGTCCCTTACCTTCCAAACCTTCAATGTAGCCTGAAAGCCAGTGGCGTAACTTGAAGCTGATGGGCCCCAGTGCAAAGTCTGTGCCAGGCCCCCGATAATGTATGGTTTATAGTACTAGTCTTCTCTTATGGGTGAGTGAGACCGTATGGGCCCCCTAAGCCTCTTGGGCCTCTGCACCCCCTCAAGTTACGCCCCTGCTAAAAGCTAATTCTATAGAGATGAGTTATTACACGCAGTAACCCCACTGCTATGCTCCCAGACCTCCGGTCTCCATCTACCCTCCCACATAGAGGTGAGTCCTAAAAAATAGGGTCCTCCTTTAACTTGTAACAGTTTTGTGGTTTTGTGTCTAATGTGCTTTATTAGTTGTTGCATTGATGTAATGTATGTGAACCTGACCGAATCTATTACACCATGGAAATGCTGGAGCTGTATAAATTGACCCCACATTGAAGAAAATCTTTAATGTTGTCACATGTTAAATAAATGATTTGACACTGAAAATTAAGTAAAGGTAACAAAATGGTAACTTTTGGATTAAAAACTTGTAGCAATAGTAGTAATAATACATGAATATACATTTCTATTAATAGAAGTGCAATCACATCCTATAAAGGGGTGAAAAAAGAAGAAAAAAAGTATAGTGTAAATTACAATTTTGGCATCAATCAGGAGCTCCCCGTGTCATATTATAACTGGAAATTCATTGAGTCTTGGATATTTGAAGGGGGAAGGGGCACATACTTGCTTTCAGATGCCCTAGAAACTTCCCAAACCCATTTTCCAAATACAAAACACCGAGATAAAGAGAGGAGTCAGTGCTTGACCTGAGCTGGCGGCAGGACTGGATCCATTTCATTATCATTTCATGTAATTATTCATTCTCTTTAGTAGTAGATGTGTCCTTGGATATCAATAGTTTTTTTTGTATGTTGGATTCAACTCTTACCTTGAATAGTCATTAACATAACTAGTCCAGTTACAATTCACCTCAAATGAATACATTACTAGATGGGACCAGTTCCTAGAATATTAAAAAAGTAATACATTATTAAAATATTTGATATATTCATTCATATTAATATTACACAAACATTTTGCACCTTTTTATAAATTAGAAAAATTTGTGAATACAATTGTAATATATGCTGCTGGTCAATTAAACTTGCTTATTTTATTTAATATATTTGGCGATTAACCAAACACTTTATTATATTTATTATTATTACAATTATTATCACGCTTTTCTAGACATTAGTATTTAACAGAAATCCTGCCATAATGGAAAATGAATGTTTTAAAAACGAAGAATGCATCATAATAAACTTTATGTGTTCTGTGTGACTGTCACATCGTACTGGAGGAATTATATAGCCAGTTCCTACCCTGAGTATATAGCTAGTGCCTGCTCCCCAGTATATAGCCAGTGCCTGGCCCCCAGTATATAGCCAGTGCCTCCCCCAGCATATGGCCAGTCCCTGCCCCTCCAATATATAGCCAGTGCCTGCTTTCCCCAGTATATAGTCAGTCCCTCCCCCTGTATATAACCAGTGCCTGCGCCCCCCCATATATAGCCAGTGCCTGCTTTCCCCAGTATATAGTCAGTCCCTCCCCCTGTATATAACCAGTGCCTGCGCCCCCCCATATATAGCCAGTGCCCCCCCCATCCTGTAAATAGGGAGTGCCTGCGCCCCCCGTATATAGCCAGCAGCCCCCTGCTCAGTCTAAAAAAAACCCCAAAAAACTCACCTTTCCCTGCACGGTCCCATCGCACACACTATGACGTCAGCCGCTTGCTGACATCATAGTGTGTGCCGATGGTGCACAAACTGTGATGCTGACATCATGGTTTGTGCAACAGGACTGCGCCCGGAGCCGAAGACAAAAGACCTGCGGGGGGCATCGGAAAGCTGAGCACAGAGGTTTTTTTCTTCATTGACTTGACTATAAGCCGAATTAGGGTTTTGCAGCACATTTTTTGTGCTGAAAAACTCGGCTTATACTCGAGTATATACGACATCTTTTACATAGTTACGGTTGAAAAAAGACAAATGTCCATCAAGTTCAACCAAGGAAGGGGAGGGATTGAATGAGGAAGGGATTTAGGGTAAACAATTGTATATAACATAATCATCAATGTTATTTAGGTGTAAATATTAGGTGCATCTAGACCCTTCTTGAATCTCTCTGCTGTCCCTGCTGTGACCAGCGCTTGAGGCAGGCTATTCTATAGATTGACAGTTCTCATAGTGAAAAAGCCCTGTTGCCTCCAGTGATTAAACCTTGTTGTCTCCAAATGGAAACGGTGCCCCCTTGTCTTTTGATTTGGTCCATTCATTGCAGGTACATATTTATATGTACTTCATATTAATTTCAACTATATATTTCTGTGTGCAGAATATTTTCTTATGTGCTTTATATTTACTATTGATGCACCAAATGAGTTTTGATTGGGGAAGAATGGTAATCTGATTCTCTCCTCAGACAGCGAAAAGGCTAGAATCCACCTCAATTATACTGAATCATGTTTACTGCGATTTTATGTAGGTTCAATTTTGTGTGTCTTCCTAAGTCTTTGTGATCTCATTAAATGAAACCAATAAACTATTCCAAAGAACTCCATGCCGCTACTTCCATGGTCCTTTCTGCCTATTTCTTTTCTTATAGCAAGTGAACACTGCAGCCAATCACTGTCCTAAGATCAAGTTTTATTCCCCGCTGTATGCCTTATTTTTAACATTACAGGACAGTCCTCTTAAATTTACATTTCCTTAAAGAGGACATGTCATCAATAGTAAAAGGCACTGTGAGCTGCTTACTAAAGCTGCGCAGTACAATAGTAACACCGTCCACGCTCAAAGCTCCTCACCCCTCCCCTCTCCACTGAAAGCAGAGGGTCTATGCCACAAAAACAGCAAAATATAGGACATGCCCTGATTGGTAACAGTGCAGTGAGACACAGACGTCTATGGAGGCTGTGATGTGGCTGTGTCACTGGCCCTTATACTTTCACCTGCGTGAGGCCTTATCAGCTCTGGCAGGATTCAGGCAAGAAAGAAACAAGCTGAAGTTTCAAAAGTGCCATATCAGGCCAAGGGGCTTACTAGTGACTGGCAGGCGTACTTGTGAACCACAAGTCTCAGCAGTCCAAGGTCAGGCAGAGATAAATAGAGTCTGGTGCAGAAGAAAGTATAACCCACCCTGAGTAGCAGCCATATATCCAGCCACAAGATGCCGCCCCCAGCAGCTGACTGGTGAGGACCTCATAGGACTCAACCCACAGCTGATACATCACTGACCTCCATAATGAACCACCCAGCTTTTCGCGAATACTAAAAGGCAGCTAAAGGGTGTCACAAGCTCAGAACACTTGACTTACAGACGACCCCTAGTTACAAACGGACCTCTGGGTTTTGGCAATTTACTGTACTTTAGTCTTGGGCTACAATAAACAGCTGTAACAGCTATCACAGGTGTCTGTAATGAAGCTTTATTGTTAATCCTGGTTTTTATGACAATCCAACATTTTTAAAATCCAATTGTCAAAGAGACCAAAAAATTTTGACTCGGGTTACAATAATAAAGTATACAGTTCCGACTTACATACAAATTCAACTTAAGAACAAACCTGCAGAACCTATCTTGTATGTAACCCGGGGACTGCCTGTATACCTCAGCTTTCATTTTACCAGTGCTCATGAATATTTTAAAGGGGAGCTCTCATTGGTTGAATATTCTGACTTTCAGACAGCTTGATAAATCTGCCCCATTAGGCCAAATTATGGCCAAGCTCCTTGGAACATGAAACCAAAGGTTGGCACCTTTATACTGGCCAATAACTCAACATGAAAGTTCTAGATAATTGTCTCAATCATTGGTCCAAGTATCTAAGCCATTAGCTAATACTTCTTGGTATTTGGAACAAGAATTATGTGTCATAATTTGAGTAAATTCCTGCTCTCTGCACAAGTGCTAGACAGTGCAACAGTCTGTAAAGATAGATGACAGAGGAGCATTATTTTGAGAATAAGATAAAAAAAATTTTGAGAAGGAAGGAGGCCATAGATAACAAATACAAAAAGATTACCACAGTCACGGTGCCTGGATCTATGTGTGCTCCTGGTTAATCATTATGGATTTTGATGGTAGATTTCCTTTAAACCATACCTTTTTTCAACAAGATGTCCACTTTTTTCACATAGTTAAGCCTGTGTTTACTGAAGGATTAGCTCTTCTAGCTGTTACCCATAATGTTCAAGGGGCATTGTGAAAATATGGCTTGGAGTGGGGTCAACTATACACAAATGTAGCATTTGCTATGTAGAACCTAAGCTACCAACATGATTAGCACAGCTCTTGCATGGGTAGTGTTAACAGCTGGTCAAAAGCAAACATAGTCCTCCACCAAGTTCTAAAATTCTCATTAAAAATAAAGAAAATTTGGTCAACAGAAAAAAATAACTATATTCAGGTTGTAACAAAAAGGTCAGGATGGTGAAATATCTTGCAAAATACAGGAAAAAAAACTTAAAAATATATGTGTCAAATATTTTTCAAAAATCTCAACCAACTTCAGCATAATCCAGGAACAACAATGTGGATATAGTAGTTCTAAAGAATTCCCTCTGAAGAAGAGGATTTTTCTTGTTGCCTACATAGTTTTCAAATATCGAATACTCTAAGTGCTCGAATTTGGTAATGTTGGATAGCTTTTAGAAACACATTACATACATCTATTTTCAGATTTTTGATCTAATGTGTTCTTATCAAAATTCCACCCTTTTTCAATGTTTTTGCACACATTTCGATTTTTGGCGATTACAGTGCCAGCTGTCACAAAAAAAGGTCACATCATTGTAATTCCTACTGGGGAATCAGCTTCTTCAATAACATATGGGGGTTCCCATTTAAGAGTTTAAAGTTGACCCCCACCCACCCAGGTGGTGTGAGTAGGGGGCAGGAGTACAGGCCAAAATTGTTCACATTGGATGGATTTTTTTAAAAAAATTGACACATACATTTCCAGTTTTTTGTTACAATGTACAATTCACATCATATTCCACCATCTCCATCCTTTTATTTATTATATATATATATATATATATATATATATATATATATATATATATATATATATATATATAAACACTCACCGGCCACTTTATTAGGTACACCTGTCCAACTGCTCGTTAACACTTAATTTCTAATCAGCTAATCACATGGTGGCAACTCAGTGCATTTAGGCATGTAGACATAGTCAAGACAATCTCCTGCAGTTCAAACTGAGCATCAGTATGGGGAAGAAAGGTGATTTGAGTGCCTTTGAACGTGGCATGGTTGTTGGTGCCAGAAGGGCTGGTCTGAGTATTTCAGAAACTGCTGATCTACTGGGATTTTCACGCACAACCATCTCTAGGGTTTACAGAGAATGGTCCGAAAAAGAAAAAACATCCAGTGAGCGGCAGTTCTGTGGGCAGAAATGCCTTGTTGATGCCAGAGGTCAGAGAAAAATGGGCAGACTGGTTCAAGCTGATAGAAAGGCAACAGTGACTCAAATCGCCACCCGTTACAACCAAGGTAGGCAGAAGAGCATCTCTGAACGCACAGTACATCGAACTTTGAGGCAGATGGGCTACAGCAGCAGAAGACCACACCGGGTGCCACTCCTTTCAGCTAAGAACAGGAAACTGAGGCTACAATTTGCACAAGCTCATCGAAATTGGACAGTAGAAGATTGGAAAAACGTTGCCTGGTCTGATGAGTCTCAATTTCTGCTGCGACATTCGGATGGTAGGGTCAGAATTTGGCGTCAACAACATGAAAGCATAGATCCATCCTGCCTTGTATCAACGGTTCAGGCTGGTGGTGGTGGTGTCATGGTGTGGGGAATATTTTCTTGGCACTCTTTGGGCCCCTTGGTACCAATTGAGCATCGTTGCAACGCCACAGCCTACCTGAGTATTGTTGCTGACCATGTCCATCCCTTTATGACCACAATGTACCCAACATCTGATGGCTACTTTCAGCAGGATAATGCGCCATGTCATAAAGCTGGAATCATCTCAGACTGGTTTCTTGAACATGACAATGAGTTCACTGTACTCAAATGGCCTCCACAGTCACCAGATCTCAATCCAATAGAGCATCTTTGGGATGTGGTGGAATGGGAGATTCGCATCATGGATGTGCAGCCAACACATCTGCGGCAACTGTGTGATGCCATCATGTCAATATGGACCAAAATCTCTGAGGAATGCTTCCAGCACCTTGTTGAATCTATGCCACGAAGAATTGAGGCAGTTCTGAAGTCAAAAGGGGGTCCAACCCGTTACTAGCATGGTGTACCTAATAAAGTGGCCGGTGAGTGTATATATATATATATATATATATATATATATATATATATATATATACAGGCAGTCCCCAGGTTACATACAAAAGATAGGGTCTGTAGGTTTGTTCTCAAGTTGAATTTGTATGTAAGTCAGAACTGTATATTTTATCATTGTAATCCCAGCCAGAACTTTTTTGGTCTCTGTGACAATTGGATTTTAAAAATGTTGGGTTGTGATATTATCAGGATTAAAGGGGTTATCCGGGTTTAAAAATTTTTTTATGGCCGGGCTGGGGAGGGATAGTTAAACATAATAAACATGGACTTACCTCCTCCGGCGCCACCGATGTCTCGCGCCGCGGTCACTTCGATCTGTGCCCCTGTAAACAAACAGGGGCACGGAAGCCGCGCACAGGGAGCTTTGTGGACGCGTTGTGGACGGCTCCTCCCATCCGTCCCTATCTCTCAGCGTTGTAAGCGCTGGGAGATGCAGCGCATGGGAGCTTCCGGACGGCCGGAAGCTCCCTGTGCGCCCTTGTACTGAAACTGGCGCACGGAGAAGACGGGCCGCGGCGCGGGACATCGGCAGCACATCTTTATAATGTTTAAATTGCCATCCCCAGCCCGGCCATAAAATTTTTTTTTAAACCCGGATAACCCCTTTAACACCAAAGCTTCATTACAGACATATGTTATAACTGTTACAGGTGATCATTGTAGCCTAGGGCTAAAGCACAATAAATTACCAATATCCAGTGGTCTGTTTGTAACTAGGGGTCGTATGTAAGTCGAGTGTTCTTAAGTAGGGGACAACCTGTATATATATATGCAATAAGGCAGCACTCCAGTAAGTATAAAGGTGATCTTTATTCACCCATGGCAAAATAAGGTTCAAGCATACTAATGGCTCTATGGATGAGCTGCCTCATTGCATATTTTGGATATCTGACATTACAAACGGGTGGATCGGGTTTGTTGGAGGCGTGCACCCACCATTGTACTTGATCCATTACACTTGCTGTGCTGCTCCACAATAGGACTGTTTGAGGCATTGCACCCTCCCTTTGTTTGGGATTTTTTTGCATTGTGCTGCTGTGGACTTTTTTCTCATTATATAATTATATATATACAGTATATCTTAAGAGGTCATCTGTTGACTAGCCACCAGTAGGGACATAGAACATAAAATTATTGATTCAAACATGTGTATAATGTCTACTGGTTGGGATCGGTGACATGGTAGATCGTAGAACTATGCTCCCTTCCCTGACAGTACACCTATGTTTGTATGTTGCATCTTGGACTCATATTAGGTGAGTGACAACAATAGCCCCGGGGGAGAAAATTTTGAACTTGTGTGTGTCTGCCTGGGCAGGATGAGAGTAGTAGTTACTGTTCTAGACACCTCTGCAGAATATTAGCAGCGGATGGCAAAGAGAAGAAATCTGTGATGTGCTCCAGAACCACAAGTAGTGAGGAGGAAAGTATGGGGTTGTAACAAAATGAAGAAAGTGGGTTTGTGAGGGATCCCACACACGCTTACAGCTGCTCAGATACAGAGTGTCACCTCTGCCAGTTATAAAGTTATATAAAATATGTGGCTTATTATAGAGGGACATGAGTGGTTGACAGTATACAGTGCAGACAAGCATTTTATATTTTCTGTAGTGCTGTGGCCGCAGACAAATACTTATAGCAACCAATGAACGACAAGTTAATCTCCTAAATGATGAGTGGTTTATGGGGCCATGGGACAACCCACATCATAATCCACCACTGGTTGGATACCTAAAAGGAAGACTTTTATAGTACAATAAAGCCCTAAATGAATTGATAGTATTTGTATTCTATACTTCCTATTCTGACTTTCTGAAGTTCTAACATTTCAGTTTAAAGGAATATTCTTCCCCCTCATCCCGTCATCAATCTTCTAAAATCTAAACCTTATTTTATTTGTTTTTCCAAATTCACTTTAAACCTATTATACAGAGATTGCCCACAGTACATGATCAAACCACCTGGACGTCAGTAAATTGGTTAAATGCAGCCATCTTTCTACATTGTGGGGTTTCCATGGCTACACAATGCCTCCCTTACCATAGGTGATTAGCCAAGACTTTACAACTATTCACTGCACCGCTCCGGAACATGTTTAATTGCGACATTACCTTTGTTTTCAGTTTCCAATTATAATACTAGAATTAGACCAAAAGATCCATTTGAAATTTGGAGTATTGCTCCGTAATTGCTACACAATTACATTTAGTGCAATGACTACTACTCTGAGATTGGGTTTAATTACTTCAGAATGTATTGGTTAAGAAACTGATATCAGTAATAGAAAGTGGGAAAGGTGGAAGCATCGATGGATAGAAATGGAGATAGATAGATAAAATGATAAACAACAGCAGCACAATCAAAAAGAGATAGGGTGCTATCCATAAGCCTTACCCAAAACAAAGAACCAAATTGGAATTTAAAAAAGAAGCTAGCTCTTTATTGGGGGTGCTGCCTTCTTTTTTGGATTAGATGGCTAGATTGATAGGTTGATTCATAGGGGGGAAATGTATCATTACAATTGGTCTTTGACTTTGGTTGTCAATGTTCAACTCCATTTTTGTTTTATCTGAATTCATCAAGTCTATGTTTGTTGTTGTATTTGTTTTTGTCTCATAATATTGTTTTTTTTTTTTTTTTACATCACAATATGTTATTTTTTTGGTGCACATGTCCCTCTAAAGAGCAATTAGTAAAGGTTTGGTAGTGGTTTTTGTCCTATTTCTATGCCAGGGGGTGCCTGGAGTCATTTTGCACCAAAACATGCACCTAAACTAAAATTTGCACACAATCGCAAATTATGAATTTAGTTCAGTTTTGTAAAAATATGTCTAAGCAAATATTGAATTTTGAAGTGACTTTGCACTGTCCTATGTCCATTTGGCGCAATAAAAAGTCCCCAAAGCGTATTTGCGTCAATACAACAGCAAATAAATCCCCCCATAGACTGTAAGCTCTTGCGAGCAGGGCCCTCACTATTGTTTCATATGGCCATTACTCTGCAATGTCAATTTATTTGTATATGTCCCCCATGATCTGTAAAGTGCTGTAGAATATGATGGCGATACATAAAGATTTATTATTATTAGATAGCAGATAGTCTGTACAGAGCAAGCATCAACAAGTAGTTGCCCTAATATCATAAAATTGCTTATAATATCTACTGCTACACATAAAATGATGTCTATTGTTACCAGGAAAAGAAAGCAGCTTAGACTCCTATATAATGGACTGGCTCTATCTCAGAAATCAGTGTTTCCCTATCCCTTTTCTTTTTATGAAGGACATTAGTACTGACCAAATCATGAAATGCAGTATAGAGAATTATAGGGTATTGTGCAGACTCCATACTTAACGTTTAAATGACAAATACTAGTTAAAGACTCACTTAATGGCTCTATTTCTATGTAAGGTAACAGAGCCCGACTTACAAATGGATAAAGTACAGAATAATAATAAAACAATAATTGTCATATGTGTCTGTAAATGAATTAGCTACACGTGTAAGGACATTAGGTGGACATAGCAAGTAAGATGAACATGTACCAGATTTGCAGCAGTCACTTGTTTTACAATGTTTACATTGTGATTATTATGTCTGGCTGTAATCACAACATTATACACAATAGTATAGAGAAGTCTCATGTTATATTCGTAATTTCGAATTGTCACCCTGGTTAGGACTAGTACCGAGTTATGACTATCCATGGCATAAGATCAATCCAACAGTCAAAACAATGAAATAAACTATTGATGTCACTTCTAGATACACTGAGCTCCAATAGATTGTCAGTCGGGAGATTTAACATAGGAAGCCGGTAATATTGTACATTACTACCTTGTGCAATTTTATAAAAAATAAATAAATATATATATTATATATATTCTTAACTTGGGGACCACCTATGTCTATATATATATATATATATATATATATATATATATATATATATATATATATTTATTTATAGAGGGAGAGATAGATATAGACACAGGCGGTCCCCAACTTAAGAACTGAGACCCCTGGATGTTCGTAATTTACTGTACTTTAGCCATATGCTACAATAAACAGCTATAACAGATATCAGAAGTGTCTGCAATTAAGCTTTATTGCTATTCTTATGACAATTCATCATTTTTAAAATGCAATAGTCACAGAAACCAAAAGAATTTTGGCTGGGGTTACGATTATAAAATATACAGTTCCGACTTACATACAAATTCATCTTGTACGTAACCCGGGGACTGTCTGTACACATATTATATATATACTGTACTACACACATATACAAAAGAAAAAAAAGAACAATATAACATGTAATGAAAAACTGACGTTAATGTAGTGTGTAAATATATAATGTAGAGATAGATAGAAATAGATATGAGAAATAATCAAGAGAGTTATTACATAAATATATATGAGACAGAAAATAATAGAAAAGAAGATATTATACACACTATGTAGTAATGCAAATGTAATAGCGTGAACTATATATAGCTATATAATAAACCAATACAGTTTGTTTGGAAACTTTGATAAAGTTTACTGTAAATAAAAATAGAAGAATTAGTTTCTATAATATAAGGCCATAAGGTACATAATTAAAATCCCGAAAAAAGACTGCAGTTGAGTGAATGTAGGAAAGAAAATGGACATTGGCCTTCGATCCCTACGCTGATCAATGGAATGAAAGTGTAATGTGATACAGGGTGTCACACACATACAACACTGTAGATATACTTACTGTTTCTGTGGAGTAACAATTGGCTTCCATCCAGAGAAATTTCCATGGATTGTGGCATTGTTCAGTTGAGGGCACATGAAGAATACAGGTTCAGGGTTCTCACCAAGATATAGAAGGAAGGTGTTCATGAAGAAATAGAAATATATCATACGAGCAATGATGGTTGGTGTGTACAAGGCCTAATCTAGAACCATACAGTAAAAAGCTTTATGATCTCCTCAAATCAAAGAGTTAAACCCTTAATGGGTCAAATCATTGAGCCGTCTCCCTGGCACTTGGTAAAGTAGCTCTCAATATGACTCAGGCCTCCTGAGCACTCTCTGACCCTCTTATACATATCTACAGAACCCCTTATGTACAGAGATACAAATAATGAGAGCAACACACACCTTTTATATCTACTTTTAAGGAGCTAAGGGGGGAAAATAAATCTCCTTTCTTAACTCATGAGGATCCATTAACCATATTCTACCATGCGTTTGATAGAGTAGTCACAGCCCTGTACACCACAATCCAAGCCTGAACATGTCCCTACATATACTCTATCTAAAATATCCATAGTATTAAGAGGTTTACTGCCAAGTTAGAAGAGGGAACGCCTACCCTACTGATGCAGAATCCTACAGCCCAACGCATGGCTCCTGAAGTCCTCTTTTAAATAAAGTTAGCCTATGAAAAAAAAAAAGTTAATGACATTTTTTTTTTTGTGCTATTGTTGATGTTATTTATGATCATTGACTTAGTGATAAGATTTTATACTTAATGTTGTTAACACACGGGATAGTATTCTTATTACTTCCATTATTATTATAGGATCATTGAGTATATTAGTGGTACGGATCTTCTTGTACATCTATTACAGTCAGGGAGTTTTCTTTCCTTAAGGTAACCTGAATAAAAGAAATTAAAATAACATACAAGTAAAAGATAAAAAAATAGAAATAATAATACAATCTAAGCAAATAGATGGAATGATGGAAAAGATAATATACAGATATTCTAACATCACAATTTGCTTTAGTACAAGAGATTCCCTTTAAATGGAAGTTAGATCAAATAGATTCCCTTTTGCCTTTTAGTTTTTTTAACACTAATAATGCATTTTTAGCAAATTCTTAATTTATAAATAGTATAAAGATAAATAGGGAGATAAACATATACATTTAAAAAAAATATATACATTTGCCTTCCTTTGCCCCATTTGGAAATAATAACAGTAAAAATGTGTTCAACATTTGTTAATGGAATTTATGTAAGAAAGATAAATAAACAGTAAAAACTGATAAAAATCGTAAAGGAGCGATCACTATACAATTTTATTTCTAAAAAATGTTTTTTCAAGAGATAGATAATCATTTTGAGCACTGCACTTTTTCATTAGGTAATAAAGCTCTTAGAATTTTATAATGAAATGAAAAAAATCCTGATGCGTATTATCAAGTAAACAATACATACCTGCATGCAGAGAGGTAGATACTCCACATAGTTGCAGGATGACAGCTGCTGTGTTGTAAATGAACAAGTCATACAACCTGTTGCTGGGCGATTTTTAAGGCAGAATTTTATTGCCTGCCCTTCGAAACATGAAAACACTTACATTACTAAACACTACAAAACTACTTACATTAGAAGATGAATGTCCTCCTTGGTCTCATATTAGTTAGGATTCTGTATACAGGTCCCTTCTTCTCCACGCTTCTCTTTCTTAGCAGGTAGAGATGTCAAACTATTTTACCATTTCTAGGAGGATCTACTCTTGCTTATTCATAGATGTTGAGTGTTATTTACATCCCTGGCCCAGGAATGTGCTTTCAGGAATGGCTCTAGCTGGCTTACATTAGGGTCTTCATTAGGAAAGTAACTGCATCTTTAGTCAATTATCTTGGAAATGTGTGAATGAGTATTGTGTGATGGTCTCCTGTTGCCCCTCCCAGGCCTCCCCCCTTCCCTCCCACTTCAGTGAGTGTTGTAAACCTGGCTACAGGCTAAAATAAACCCGAGATAAGAGAGCTTAGGTCTCGCCTACTTTGTAAGGCGATCAATCGGATCTCAGGCGTCCTCCAAGCACTCTCTTACGTAGACAACATCCATAAGGAGAAAGAATTGACACTACACAAGGCTGATCAGATCATCAGTTTTTTACCTGCTTGGTCGCTGAACCATGTCGTTGAGCCCAAAGCATACTACACCTTTTTCAGTGACCGACATCCTGAGTCCCATTGAAGAGACCTACAAGAAGTTTGGCAGCATGGACAACGCTGGTAACCTGAGCACCTCTCTAGGAGCCTATAGACAGACTCACGTCTCCCAGACAGGGATGCAGCAGCACTCCATGGGCCACAATGCCACAGTTACCACCACCTATCACATGCCACACAGTGTTTCCCAGTTTTCACATGGTGCAATGGGTGGTTACTGCAATGGAAGCATTAGCAATATGGGAGATATCTCTACTTATCAAGATACCATGAGGAATAGCGCAGCAGCTACTGGCTGGTATGGAGCCAACCCAGACCCTAGATATTCAACAAGTAAGTATAGCTTTCTTATTCTTATGTTAAGACTTTTACTATCAATATATATAATTATTAATGCCAAGTTATAACTTAGGTCAAGTAAATTGTTGGATAAAGGACTTGCAATGTCAACAAGCTAATAGCCTATATGTCAGTTTCTAGATTTATGGGACCATCTACGGGTATGAACATGGCCGGTATGGGCACTTTACAAGGTATAGCAGAAGCTGCCAAGTCAATGGCTCCTCTTCATGCAGCTCCTAGAAGGAAGAGAAGAGTCCTTTTCTCTCAGGCTCAAGTGTATGAGTTGGAAAGGAGGTTCAAGCAACAGAAGTATCTCTCAGCACCCGAAAGAGAGCACCTGGCAAGCATGATCCACCTTACCCCTACTCAAGTAAAGATCTGGTTCCAGAATCACAGGTACAAGATGAAAAGGCAAGCGAAAGACAAGGTCACTCAACAACTTCAGCAAGAAAGTAACCTGTGCCAACAACAATCACCCCGTCGAGTGGCAGTGCCCGTTCTCGTTAAAGATGGCAAGCCGTGTCAAAACAGTTCTAACAGCTCAACAACTGGACAAGTAACACAACAGCAGCAGAACAGTTCTAATGGTGTATTGTCTTCTTCTAACAGCTCTGTACACCAGCACCAGAATCAACAGGTTAACTCTTTAAACCAAGCTCCAGATTTGGAAGAAATGTCCCCTAGTCCACAATCTCTCCATAACCAGGTGGCCAACATAGCACAGATGGACACATCAAGTGTAGACTACAGCAATGGTTTGGTCAATCCTGGCATGCTCTATGGGAGAACGTGGTGAGGTTATAACCCTGTGCATCTGGATTCCACTAGAGGTCAAGAGCTACTGACCGTCTATTCTTTCCAATGGAAGTCTGCACGTTCATGGGGGTAGAAACCCTGACATGTAATTTTTCTTCTTTACTACAGACTGCAAAAACTGGCAGTAGGGCTTGGCGCAGCTGTGTTAAAATTTTGAGAAGGACATCATAATCTGGTGCACATCCTCATCATCTGCTATCTATGGTGAGATTTTAACGAAGGACAACAAAAAGAACAACACAATTATAAACAACGTAAAGCAAAGAACGTTTATATTTTTTCTTACGGTGTGAGACTAATAAAAAAAAAAAAAAAGACAATATTTTATTGACACCACTACTACAGCAAGAGACTTATTCAGCTGCATACAAGACAGACTGACCAGGCTGTTACTATGTGTTTAATAAACTTTTCAAGGATAGTATTTTCTAGACATCCTCTTTACAGTATTTTATAGAATTTTTTTTATTGTTATTATTGTTTTTCGGATGTTACGTGTTCAACTAAATAATACAACTGTAATAATATTTATAGAACATTCCGTAAAAGTAGCTGCAATGTATTGCTGAGTATTGTATACTTTATTTTTACATATTTTAGTATTTTACATAATGAATGTACAAAATAAAAAAGGGGGCAGAAAGTGTCAATCCCCAAATAGGATGTTTTTTTTTTTTTTCATGATCTAGATTAATTTTAATATAAACCAATATCCTACAGCTGTATGACTATTTCTATTCCAATAATTGCTAGTTATAATATTTAGGTTTACTTATGGTTACACTCATGAATCCGTCCCGTATTTATTATTTTGAATGACTTTCATTGGTTCCATTTGTTTTGTAAATGTTTGACATCTTGTTACCAACAGGGAATATCTCATTTAATTATTCAGACACAGCTAAATAATAATAATTTAATGAATAAAAAAAAGAAATCCAACAACTAAACTCAAGTGCACGTCTGATGATTTTGATGCAATGGGTAAACATTTCCGAAATTTGACACTAATTAAAAATGGTAGTCTCTGTTAAGACCAAGATAAATCAGCCTATTGACTACTTCCGCTAAAAGTAGAAATTTTGACTTATCCCGTCATGGAAAAATATAGTCTACAGACTGGTTTGGCGATTTGCAGCATTGCTCTATAATTGGGAATCAGATGTATTAGGATGGTGATCAAGATGGACCTTATTGATAATGATGATTAACCTCCGCAGTATATGGGAGCAAGAAAGCAGGTGCATTTTAAGTAAGGAAAGGGGTTAATCTACCATAAGGACACATTCCTAGCACAACGTTGATGTTGTGTTGTGGTGGGGGGTATTGAAGCTCTGGATCTTTGTTCCTTTTCAGAAGACATGCCTGTAAGCTTTGCAGTTCAGATCTTTAATAAGCATACGAATGTAGTGACTAGGTGAACCTCATTAACTGAAGAGGGGGATAAGTGTCCCTGCACAGAACAGTCCAGAAAGGGTACTTGGCCCAAGCAGAACAAAAGCAAAACCTAAAGTTCAGCTGCATCTCACAACCTTCCATAATACAACCACAGTCTACACATATTACAATGTCCAAACTATTGGGGCCTGCATTATTGTGACCGCTTTGGTCTAAACTCATCCAAAAAAAAAAATGTGGCTGCTACACACAAAGGCCTAAGGATGAAGGGGCAGGTAGCCTTCTCTACTAAGGTTATAATTAAAATGGAAATGTTATATGATGGGTTTCATCAATATTTTTAACAAGGTTTGAGATATATATATATACACTCAAATTGATGAAGTGAATTATAAACAAGCCAAATGATCCAGCCAGCTTTGAGGTCAAGTGTTAAATATACAAATAAATGAAATAAATGATTAATGGATCGGTCTCTAAATTTGCCGATTTCAGGTTAAATAAGTGTTTTTCAAAGATTTTAGATTTTGGTTATAAAACATGAAAAAGTTTGATTACCGAATTAGTTTCTTACGATTTGATGGTCAATAGTGCATAGTAGAATAGGTTATTAGTTGTCAGGTCTATAAAATGTGTTCATTAATTACCAGTTTATATCAATTGTAACAAAAAGATTACAAATAATTGATCACAAATGCTACATCTATTCATTGCACATATTGCCAGGACTGAGAAATGTAGTGATATAAGAGAGGGTAATCTGAGCTTTAGATTTGTCTATTTATAAATACAATGATAGAGAGAGGACATATTTATATGCATGTAAAACTTGATAGCATTAAGATAAATATACTATGATGGTCATAGAGGGTTTTTTTTTTCTCTATAGGAAATTTAGAAGAGAAGTCTATTTACTAAGGGATTAGCTCTACTGACCGCTACTCTTTATATAAGTAGGATGTACATAAGCTTTACACACTGGGGGTCAAAAAGGATAATACACAAAATATATACAATTTGCTTTGTGAAACCTTCGCCATCAAAACCTAGTTAGTTGTTTAGCGCAGCCAAAAAGACTCAAAACACAGCCACTGAGCAAATTCAAGTATGGCCGCATGGCTTGAGGTGACTTTTGGGTCTAACTATTAATTATTGCCTATTACTACTGGTGTAATTCTTTCCGAATATTGTGGATATTAAATGGAACAATAAGGGGGGATATTTATATAGGCAGCTAGGTGTGAGAAGACTAAACAGGATTTCTAAGATTGTGTTGGGTGAATTGATACCTTTTATATCCGATTCCACCTAGATTCACAGGCAGTCCCTAGTTACGTACAAGATAGATTGGCTCATAAATTCAACTTGAGAACAAACCTACAGAACCTAAAGTTTTTTTTGGTCTTCGACAATTGGATTTTATTTCATAAGAAGCAGGATTAACAATAAAGCTGACCGATTTGTCAAGTTCTCTGTAGCGCTGCGTAATCTGTATACGCTATATAAAAGGAATTATTGGCAGACACCCAACGCGCATGTTATTAAGTCAGGGACTGGGTGTGTGTGTGTAGAAAAAAAAAATTATAATATATATATATATATATATATATATATATTTTATATTATACATATACACCCTAAAGAGTATTGTCATGAATATAGCCTTAACAAGAGTAAAGGAAGAAGGCTTTGAGTTATGTCATACATTTTTATATTAAGGCTACACCTTCCAGATTCTGGTTCACAAAATATTCTGATGCCAATTGAATAATCTCAAATTCCATATAAAGGCAGTCCCTGAGTTACGTACAGGATAGGTTCTGTAGGTTTGCTCTTAAGTTGAATTTGTGTGCAAGTAGGAATGGTATATTTTATAATCAACTCCAGACAAAATGTTTTTGGGTCTCTGTGACAATTGGATTTTAAAAATGTTGGGTTGTCATAAGAACCAGGATTAACAATAAATCTTAATTGTAGACACCTTTAATAACTATTATAGCTCTTTATTGTAATCTAAGGCTAAACTACAGTAAATTACCAACATCCAGAGGTCCGTTTGTAACTGTAACTGTCGTCTGTAAGTCAGGTGTTCTTAAGAAGGGGACCGCCTGTACATTTTAAGTGGGAATGTTTGGAGGAAATCTTTGTATAATCCCAGCTTGATTATTAGTGCCTATATAGCAGCAACAACTATTCTGTCTCCTTCATATGGTCAAAAAGTTTATTCTTCAGTACAAAACACACACATAAAGTTCATCCATTTCTACAGGTTTGCAGCTCATGTACCTTATAGAGTATTATGTGTCAGATATAGAATCTGTATTAAGATCTAAAAGGAATCCACATCTACAAGTTCTGCATATGTATGTTATGAGCTATACAAGTTCTGATACCTTCAATAAACAAAAAATAAATACACACAGCTTTGTTATGTCATGTAGCTTGTTGGAGACTTTCAATAATTGCACAAAAATGTTTAGAAAAATTGAGGAATTACAAATACAGATTTTTAGTTACTAATATCAGCCATGTGAATCGATATAATCTACAATTTTTGAAGATGCCTTGTAACATTTTCGGATTGTGCTACTTGATTATCAATAGAAGAAATACAAAATAAATTTTGAGGTACACGTTAGATTCTGCCCATTTGTTTTATAATGAAGTTTTTAAGGGGTGCTTATTAAAGAGACACAAATAGATCTAACTATCATTATTTAACAGCTAGATTTTTGGGTTAGGGTGCACACAAGCATATTTTTGAAAGGTCTACTTGGTAATTTGGCAAGTATTTGCATATATAAATAACATACAAATATACACACACACACACACACACACACACACACACCTTTCTAAATCTGTGTGACAGATAACTAAAATCAAGTGGAAAAAAAAGTAAAAGAAATTTTAGCTTCCTTTTGTTTTATGGATCAGGTGGTAAAATTAGTAATGCAAGTCAAAACACATTATTCTCAGAACAAAGGATTATTTCCACCAAGTATGTAAGTGTTGGCTTCACAGTATTTTCAGTTTATTTTTTTTTGGCTACTGGTTACTCTTTAACCACCTGGTAAATATATGTTCAATTTACCGCAACTTCTAGACATACAAAATGTTAAATAAAAGTTAATAAAGAAAAAATACACAACACAGTCACAGCCTTCTCATGTCTTTATAAAATCATTTAGGAAGAAAACAAGCAGTAAAACATTGCTCAAAATAAGGGATACATCATTTTCTTAAAATACCTCAGACATTGACTGACAAATTACATATTAAAGAAAAAAAAAATCATAATCTTCCTATTAAAACAGGAAGTGTGAATATTCGGCACCTCTGCGCTTATCGCATGATGCTCCACCACATAGAAAAGGTTGATGAATGTCAGAATAGTGGCCTAAAGTTTTCTTACAATTTTTTTTTTTTTTTAAAACATCAAGTGTAAATTTCCAAATACAACTCTACATACACAAAATTAAAAAAACATTTTACACAGTATGTTTATACCAAAACAGTCTACCAGCAAAAAAAAAAAAAAAAAAAAAAAAAAAAAAAATTGTAAAGAAAAAATCCTTAAAATTTATTTCCAATTGTATCTTCCCGACTGACGCGGTGGTGGGTAGTTTCTCCCTTGGTTGTAATTCTGAAAAACATAAATAAAAAAAAAAAGAGTTTGTAGTAAGGATTATAAAAACACAATAGCAAACAGCTTTATTCACACAAGTCAAAACCCAACAATGATTTTATAACAAAAGCCGGGACACAGAACTAATCAGAAGTTAAAATACGCTCAGAACATCTCTAAACACGGGGTATAGAAGGGGAGATTTGTCCGACAAGGGAGAAAGGACAATAGTCAAGGAATAAAATACAATAGGAAAAGGGGAAAGGAGTTACAAACTAAAATTTAGGACCAGTGACTTGGGAAGCCGTACAATGCATGGATACAGTCATATACTTCGCATACATGACGATTACATTACAAACTGATGGGGCTGCAGCCAAGTCAGTCCATCAATGCTCTTACTCACCTGCCGATTCCTGTCGTCTTGGTTTCTCTGGTAGTAATTGCTTGGTCCACTGTGTTGATTTGCATATGGATTGTGCATATTCGGCATCTGTCCATAGTTTCTATAAAAACAAACAAATAAATAGAAAAGGCAATTCCATCAAACCCAAATCATGCTTTCTAAATTGCATCTTGTGTCATCGGTTGTGTGCGCTCTTCCTTCTGAACTCTGAACACAAGGTTTCCAAGTCAAAGTACATGATCCAAAAGGTAAACATAAGCAACACAGGAGAATGCTTTATTTTCTCAAAGTCCAGGCCCTCTAAGGCTCATCATTCTTTCGAGTTAATTGCAGATTGCAAATGAATTCTTACAGCAAAGAATTTGGAATCTAGGGTAGGGTCCTTGTCAGATTTTTTTTTTCCCATCCATTATTCTGTGCAATATGTCACAAGGGCTGATCGGAGAGTGTGTACATGGAGGGGGGGGACCTTCCCAAGTTCTATTGATGTGGCTTTCAATTGACCACCGTGACCTAGCAACATCAGGACTAATTGGCATAGACTGACATTTGGTATACAGTTTATATGGGAACACAAATTCAACATCTATTAAGACCCCACATAACTAGTCGCAAAATGTTTTAATTGCCTTGTCGTAGTAAACCGATTCAAGACCCTTGGCAAAAGTGGGACACACCAATAAGACCAAACGCACGGTTATGAGAGCTGAAAAACTGTAAAACATTTGCGGCAATGTGTCAGTAAAGACCTAAATCTTTGCTTTTCTCTGGAAAGGAGGAACTAAAAATACGTGATCAAGGAGGAAAGGCAAGTGTCACCCTGGTAGCCCAGCATATCACTATGTAGCACTGAGATAGTTGTCGCAGTCTGACTCATTTATTCCTTCTTGGGGGTTTAAAAGAGTTCATTAGAAGTTTTACAATGGATGGAGACAAGTAGGGACCTTTACAAACTTCTGTGTTTTGTCAGCGAACATATGTATAACATCCCTCATTATTAAACCACGTCACATTCCTCCCCTTGCGCGCTACTTATTAGTCTGTGGATTCCATAATCCTTCCAGACCCTTCTGCTTTTAATTCAGCCGAGTCTTAAGTAGTTAAAGAAACTGTTTTCAGTGGCAACTAATAACTACTGACCTACAGTGACACCGGCCTACAATGGACTTGTCAGCCTTGAAAAAGTTGGACCAAAGAAGTTGATTAGGACTTCAAGAGGTTTGTAGCAAGAATCAATAGTGGGTCTGTGCTAACACTGAGCTTGGAAAGGGGAACATCATTAGTTATGCCTCGTTAATTTCCAGCAAGCTTCTGAAAAGAAATTTGTTTAGCCTACCCTAGGCATTCCAAATCTTTGTTCGGTTTCCAAACTTTGGCAAGCTATCGATATCCGACTACTGGGTGTCATTTTCATGGGATGTCTATGGTAATGCGCTCAACTGGAAGTCTATGATTTGACAGTTCTTTTTCGTTAAAAGACCGACATGAACCCTTACCTTTGTGGTGGCGGCTGGTTGAAAAGAGGAGGGCGACTTTGCCAAGAATTTGGGGCTCTGGGGTCTACAGGGAGCATAAAAACAAAACTGTTAGCAAAAGGCACACATATTTATATCACAACATTGTAAGTGCATTATTATCACATCCCTCTCCCTAAAAAATCTTAGCGTTTTATTAAACATTCTCCTACGGTGTGGCTCTCCTACACCACAGAATAATATTTAGTAAATATTTCCTCTGATATTTGGAAGCCAATAGCTCAAGCTAAATACCGAATAGGAACACACAGACACCAGAGCAGTTGCTTTTATACCTGCATCTAAAACAGAAGAATTTTTTTTTCTTTTTTTTAAACAAAGTTAAAGAATAGGAAGTTCCATGATTTACAAGGCATACACAAGTTGCACAGGTTTCATTTGTTGGATAGAGCTCAAGGCTATCTGGTTGAGATACAAATCATCTTTCAGCAGACCGTGCGTGTATGTGAGCTGAAGGGCCACCCACTCCTTCCTTTGTTTGTGACAATACTACAGTAGAAAACACGGCCACAACAAAACAGGCAATTAGATGGATGCTCTTCTTCTAAACAAGATTGGCCAGTGCACAGCATGAAAGGCTTCTAATCAATAGATCCTCATTCCGTACACAGCACTCCAGAAATTGTGGTGCTTGCAAATCTTTGGCCTTCTGTGGGATCCTCATTGTTTAAGTGAGACCTAATTAGAAAGGCCCAGTCAAGTATCTCCCCCCCTCCCCGAATCGATCGACATATCTGGCCCTATGCATTTTACAAAAATAGTGTAGAATTCTCAGTCTTGATATATATCTATACGATTCCCCATATAGACATGAGTATATATATGTGTATTTAGTCATTTACTTTAGGGGTAATTAAGTTAAGAAAAATGTAACTTACAAATTATGTCCATTATGCTCCATTAATCTTTATGAGGCTGACAGATTGCCGACCCCATGTTATTGTAATCTCGTCTCATCACGTGAACCCACTGTTAAGCAAGTTAAGCCCCATCGTGTGGAAAGGGCCTAACTGGGGCCCAAGTATGTTAAATAAGAGACCATACCGGGGAAATCCACCAATTCTCAACAAAACAAAATATTGTGCCACTCTGTTGGGTTCTGCATTACAATCACCATTTACTATGATGGACAAACCTAATAGATGCCACCATGTTCAATACTTCAGAGAAGGGAGTCTCCATACTTTAGCATTTTGATAACAGGGAGGGGACACTGGGAATTGGCTAGGTAAGTTAATTTAGATATGGAAGAGATCATGAGTCCGTATGGATCACAGTATAGAAATTTCCATTGCCCAACCTATGCTACTGAGATCTCTAAGTAGGTTAGTTATTCTACTTATTAGCAGAAACCCGCATGTTTTTTTTAATGGATGACAGGTTATGCATAGTACAGAAGGCTCCGAAGACCCTTCTGATGGTGTTGGCTCTAGCATAGCAGAGCACTAGATCAGAATTTTGCTGGGGAGAGGACAGGTAGGTGGGGAGATACGTCTTCTATATACTACTTTCAGCTTTAGTTTTGAGGGGTCAAAATTGCTTAACTTCTTTTATGTAATGGCACAATTGCCTTGGATTGTAGTACTCTGTTTTCAATGAGAATAATAAAACTAAAAAGGAAACCAAAAAAAAAAAAAAAATTCTGCTCAAAATAGTGGAACAGCAGTTTACAGGTTACTAAACATTGCACAACTGAATAGAGCAGATGATAATGGTAAATACAGGAGAAAGAAGCAGAACAATATCAAGTCCTGCACACAGCTTAAAAAAATTATGAAAGGAGACTACAGGTGAACTCCATCCATAGAGAATACATCACGTAATTCAGCTCTGTGGAGATTAGACTAGCGGAGAGGTGAGCGCCTCCTGCTAATTTGCATAAACTTTTAACGCATTTATGTCAGAGTAACGGACATGCCAGAATGTGGCAGGAGGACTCCATCACCCCCAAGGTAGCAAGCATGCATTTGGTTACAGTCTACCACCCCTAAAATGGGGTGGTAGGTGTCCTCTAAATGACAAAGGACAATTTATATATTTTTAAAATCAGAATACAACATGCAAAAATGCAAGGAATGACCAAGGACACACCATGGGGCCACAAATCCTTCAGCGCTAAACTCCAGAACCACGTTCAAGTACAATTTTACTCAGGCTACATTCACACTGCCGTTGCCCGTCGTCCCGTAGCACAGCGGGCACACTGCAGTGCCGGGGAGAGGAGGGAGGAGAGCGCCGCTCAATCCCACCCCTCTCCATAGGAACATAAGCCGCATGGCACCGTCCTCCGAAAGACAGGACGTCTTATCTTTCTTCGGGGTACGGAGCGGTATGGTACCGTTCCCGTTGGGCGCAAAGCGCCCCTTGCTGTCTAGATGGGCCGTATATACGTTGGTCGCATACATACCTCCCCCATACGTTAGTCTGAATGTAACCTTGCTCTTTTTTACTCTTACCGTTTTAGCGCCTATCACTGATGGTCAGTGTGAGCAAGAACTCTCTAAGCAGAGACTTCATGAATCCTTTGTGCTATGAGATGCTGTGTGCTGACAATGTGCTTAGAGAATTAAGTGTAGTTAAACCATGCACCCTCATAATCTAAGTGTCATCATCTGAACATTCACTAGTATCAAAATGAAAGACAGATCAGAGATGAGAGATCCACAAGATGCATACAAGACACAATGACATGGCTGAGATAGCAGAGCTGAGAATAACATACACTGTCAGTTCTGCTGTGAACAAAATATGAACAAAACCCAACAACAACTGTAAATTGCAGCAATTCTTAGGTTGTTAATAATTCTCAATCCGCTTTCTCGCTGTATAATGCTTTTTGCACGTGAGCTCCCATCTACTCAACCTTGTCTGTACTAGACTCTACACCTGTAGGTCCTGGACATTCCGCAGATAGAAGCCGCGCTAGCAGACATGTTACTGCCAGGAAAATCAAAGGGATGTTCATTTTCTTTACAGATGCAATGTATGTTAAGTATCCAAGCTCTCGAAAAGTGTGCACTTCTGAGTGTCAATGATAAAAATTAAAACAGGCAAAATGTTAAAAACCATATAACCCTAAACATTACTGGAAGAACAGGCTACATTCTGGGTGACATTCCACAAATATGAATATGCATCTGCTTTGTAAATGGGAACATGTATTTTGACTTTAAACCGTCATAAAAAGGAACCAAATTTGCACTTTTATACACTTCGACTTGCGTTGCAATTTAAATGGTGTGAACCCAGACTTAGACCTGTTAGCTGAGGCTGTGTTCAGATGGAGCCCTTCGAAATGTAATTGAGCGCAGCCCCTCAACATTGCGTTTCAATCCCATATGGCAGTGATTGCGAACCTTTTAGAGCCCGAGTGTCCAAACTTTAACCAAAAGCCGCTTATTTATTGAAAAGTGCCAGCACAGCAACTTAAGCAGTAATTTATTTCTCCTTGCTCTTTGACAACTTTCAATGATTCAGCCTCCGAAGAACACCAACACAGTTGAAAGGAGGAGGGCAAATTTGCTTATCATTGTAGGAAGATTCTTTGAGTCCTGTCTGGTGAACTTCATGTTGGGGCGATGGCTTGGGTGCCCACAGAGAGGGCTCCAAGTGCCTCCTTTGGAACCCATGCCATAGGTTTGCCACCACTTCCATATGGGTTTCCAGTTTACTAGCAAAAGAAGAGGTGCTCATTCTTTATCATGCGCGTTTCATTGGAAACACAAGTGATCAGACCATGCCCAAAGGATCCATCATATAGAAAAATCACTGGAGCGGTAGGTGGAGCATGTGCCATCAATGGCATGGACAGAAGTAGCCGAATACTGAACTCTGCCACCTCCTTCGGCGCCGTAGGGATTAATAAAGCAGAATGCATGTACGACCTGTTGGTTTATTCATCGGAACACAGACTCCATTCTCCGCATACGTGGAAGTGCCAGCACTGGAACCTCACACATCAGCAAGTTATCTCCTATCTAAAGGACAGTGGATAAACTTGTGCAGTTAAATTTAAAGCGGTATTTGAGTAACAACGCACCAAAGCACAGAAAATCATAACTCCCATCAGGAAACAATGATAAGGGAAAATGTGCAAGACGACCACGACAACCTTTGCAGCTTCCTTTACTTGAAGATCGGCATTCGGCACAGCTACCCTAATAGTCCAATCAGTAACACTACAAAAGTGTCGCAGTATATGAATATATATTTATTGAGTGATAAACCATAAACGCTCCATATGTTGAGACGCTCCTAAATCTCTTACAAGTGCACATAAATATTTAAAAGCTAATCTTATAGACATGGATTTCATATGCTGAACTCGAGCCACGAATGTATCTGATGAAACTAAATAACACTTCTAAAGTCCGGAGAGCCGAGGGAGAGGGTGCGTGATACTGACGCTAGAGCACAAGATGACAACAAAACTATAAACTAAAGGCTCCAAAACAGCTTCTTAAGAGAGGATTTAGCTAATCAGCCGGCAATCACAGACGAGACCTCGTGTTTACTGATTGCACTAATGAAAATCGCTCTCACACTCAGCTAAGTGACAAGTTTACCGAGAGCAACGGAACAAAGTCAGGAATCACATCCTCAGCTTTGCATAAACTAAATCTGCCATTCACCCCGAACGCCAGCAGACTGTACTTGACTCCTGCAAGTTATCAGCATACAGCCAATTATTCATCAGTCGAAAATTGGCACATCAATGTCAAATCAAGGAAAAGCAGAAGGGAACACCCACCGCGGCCACTTGAACGAGGTGGCGGTATGATTGACCGCACTGCCCTTCTCCATAGTAATGTCACTGTGAGCGTGTAACCAGACTGTCATCCCATAAATATAGCAATGCGCCTTCTCCTTCAAGACACGGTCATTCTTCAATCTAGTTGTCATTCAGTACCGCCAGCCGCAGCAATGCAATTTCCATCAAGATATCCTTTCATACCCAGAAATATGCAGACAAGCTCCCATGGCTCATTGAGAGCTTAACCAATGCTAGGTGGTTTACGGTGGCAAAATTTTATTAGCCCCATGTACATTTTGGACCTCCTGGAAGTCAGGGGAACAAAACAACCGTTTTAGCAAATGTCATTTTGGTTTACATCTGTGTGTAGAGTGGAAATTTGAGAATACAAATGCCATCATGCTACCGAATCAAATTCTTCATCTAACAAAACGTTTAAAAATGTAACCCTCCAGAACCAAGCCTGATTTATAAAGGTTTATAAATGTTTTATAGCTTTCTGACTCTTCTACGACAAGCTCTACCAAAGGGTAAGGCCTAAGAAAAGGGGCGTGGTTGTGTGCCAGAAATACTGCTGACCCCTCAGAATTGTGAGCTGGTGCCTGAGCTTACTTTCGTTAGTGTTATAAACCGCTGGATCCCGGTTCAATCACTTTTTAAAGTTTATAGCTGAAGCTGCTTCGGCGCTTGGTGCGCGCCCCCACATAGGAAATGCCGGTCGCGCGCAGCGCCGAAGCAGCTTCAGCTATAAACTTTAAAAAAAGTGATTAAACCGCGATACAGCGGTTAATAACACTAACGAAAGTAAGCTCCGCACCAGCTCACCCTGAGCTAGTGCTCGGTACTTACAGCTTACACCGACAATTTGAACTGGTAGGTTTCCTTTAAATGAAAAAAAGCTCCCCAATTTCGCCCGAGTAGGAGGTTGCCACAAATTTGTTGTTAAACTGCTGTATGGGCACATAGCCGGGCATAGAAGGGAAGGAGGTGCCATTCACAACAGATCTGCATCATCACATTTTACAGGCTATAAAATGTTTATTTTTTTTGTAATTTGGACACGGGGGATAAGCTAATCAGATTTTAGTAACGGTTTCTTAAAAAAAAAAAAAAAATCATCAATAAAGGGGTTGTCAGACTGTATACAAACAAACCCCAACACAATGGTGAAAAGAAGGAGGCTGTTAAAAAAAAACCCCCAAAACATACATTTACATACCTCCCAGAGTGCCGACAATTTATTTTTGGTCTCTGACAATTGGATTTTAAAAATGTTGGATTGTCATAAGAATCAGGATTAACAATAAAGCTTCATTGTAGACACCTTTAGCCTTGGGCTACAATGATCAGCTGTAAGTTATTAAAGTACAGTTAAATTGCCAACATCCAGTGGACAGTTTGTAACTAGGTGTCGTATGCAAGTCGGGTGTTCTTCACACCTGTATTTAAGTGAAATGGACTTTAGCTTTCCTAATTGAGGAAGGGGTCTTCTTTCTCTTAAGCCGAGCCAACTCTCTCTGCTACATAATTCAAGTACTATTCGTGTGGCTGATGAGAGTTCCTGAGGGAGGGCTGAATGCGAAACTATGTAACTGGCTGAAGAGAAATCCGCTCACCCCTGCCTCAGGAATTCTCTTCAGCATGGGGAACAGGAGGCAAGGTGAAAGAAGGACATGAAAGACAAAACTAGGAGAAAAGAAAATGATCAGACTCACATAGGGTCAGAAGGGAGTATTTTTTACTATCCTGGAAAAAAAAATTGGTGCGACATTTCTTGAGAAGTAGTTTTTGCCGAAGAGGAATATGATATTTTCAGTACTAGAAATACTACATGGTGACTATTTATGGGCAGTGATGCGGAAGATGGGCTTTGGACCGCAATACATGACATGGGTGCGCCTGCTGTATTCACGGCCAACTGCGAGGGTAAGGGCAAATGGTTGTCTATCAGAGGCGTTCGAGTTGGGGAGGGGTACTAGGCAGGGCTGTCCCCAGTCTCCCCTGCTGTTCGCGATAGCTATAGAACCTCTGGCCAGTAAGATACGAACTATGCCGGGAATCCAGGGGTTTCCATTAGGTACCAAGGAGGAACGCATTTCATTATATGCGGACGATGCCTTGCTCTATTTGGGTGATGTGAATAGCTCTATAGAACCAGTTATGGAAGTGATTAGGCAGTTTGGTGATAGATCAGGACTCAGAATAAACTGGGACAAATCGTCAATTCTCCCATTGGCCGAATTAGATATGGAATCTCCGGTACATGCACTGCCTTTAAAAATTGTTCAAAAATTTAAATATTTAGGCATAATAGTTTCCCCCGATCCTAGGGACTACATTGAAGATAATTTAACACCCTTGATGAATAAAAGCAGGCATAAGGTTAATACATGGTGCAGACTTCCTCTCTCTGTGATAGGCAGAGGAAACCTAATAAAAATGGTACTTATGCCCCAATTGCTCTACATTTTGCATAATACGCCTATATGGATACCCTTTAGAATATTTTATGGCATACAAGGTATGTTCCGGGAGCTGCTGTGGAAAAAGGGGCACCCTAGGATTAAATTGGAAACCCTGCAAAGAGCTAAAGATAATGGGGGCCTGGCTATACCTAACCCATGGATTTATTTCTTGGCTGCGCAAGCACAACAACTAAGAGGTTGGGTGCAGGATTTAGATAGAGCTGGACCAAATGGTAGATTAATTTCAATCATGACTGGCATGGTACCACCAATTGCAGCAGTAGAGATGGGGAAAGTGGGAACAATAAGTGGATTGAGATGTCCGACCTTAGCCCTCATGGCGAAAACTTGGCGCAAGATTAAAAGTATACTGGGGGTCAAAGGGAATAGCGAATATTTTCCTATTTGGCACAACCCACAGCTTCCGGAGATGTTCAGACTTGAAGGGTTCTCCCCATGTGAAGGCAAAGGGATTTGGTTCCTTCAGCAATTATTAGAGGGCGAGACCTTTAAATCCTTTGAGCAGCTACAAGAATCTACCACATACACAATTTTATAAGTTTCTCCAATTGAGACATGCATACGAAAAAACGATCAAAGATGAAAGGATTCAAACCTCAAACCATAGTGTCCTAAAAATAGTAGTAGGAGGGGGCTCGAGTAAGGGAATTATATCCTGTATTTATTCTAGACTATTAGAAGAATATCTAAAAGAACACCCTCTTAATATAAAGGAGAAATGGGAAGCAGATCTGGGGGACATTTCTGACGCTCAATGGGACGTAGTCTTGGAGAGTATACCATCATTGTCTCCGTCGGAGGCCCAAAGATTATCACAAATTTATATCCTACACAGGGTGCATAAGACGCCAAGCTTGCTCCATAAAATAGGACTTCGGAATGACTCTTGTTGTCCTAGATGCTCAGCTCCAAATGCTAGACTGCTTCATATGATGTGGGAGTGTAAGGAGTTGGAGGAATTCTGGAAGCAAGTTCTCCATTTAATCCGGAAAGTATTATCGGTAGACCTAGAACCGGACCCGAGGGCTTGTTTATTGGGTCTGATAGAAAGTGACACCATGGAAGGAGCTACATTGTTATGTGCACAGAAAATGTTATATTTGGCTTGTAAGGCCATAGCGGTTCGGTGGATTCAAGCTCTGGCACCTACAGCGCAGGAATTTATAAATAAGGTCAATAATATAATTAGATTGGAATGGGGAGTATATCTAAAAAGGAAGTGTCCTAAGAAATTTGACAAGATATGGGGCAGATGGCTGAATACGGCGGGACTACCAAACAAAGCTCTAATAGATCTGAGAAATAGTACTCGATACCAAATGATGTTACTAGGCACATAAAAATAGATACTTTTCTGTCTAGGTCCCTTACACTCTCTAGTGTGAAGTATAAGATCCGGATGAGCGGTCCTTTGGTGCAATCATAGAATTTAGCCTTAAACTGTCTGCTTGGGGGTAGAGGGGAAGGGGTGGGGTGTGGGGGTGGAATGTTAAGATGTTGTATTACTTTGGTCTTGTGTGTCAGACTGTATGTTATAAAAATTGTTAAAAAAAAAAAAAACACACAATAAAAAAATGTTTTTATCAAAAAAAAAAAAAAAAAAAAAAAAGAGAAATACTACATGGTAATAATTGGCTAGTTATATAGGCACCCAGACCAGGCTGATTTTTTCTTTTTTTTATATGACACACCAACACTACACACACAAAAACATACATAGAGTACAATACAATACATACAATCTACTAAAAGTTACTTTATACCCTTACTGCCAGAGACAGAAAACTGGTAGATAAAACTTCTAAATGGATCCCACAGGATATTAGGTGACAGGGGGTCTGTACTGTACAACAGAGAAGGCTGCATAGAAAGCTTGCAGACATGAGCTAGGAGCCTCTTCCCCCATCCTCACACAGTTGGTGGCTGCAGGAGAGGGGGGACTCAAAGCTTCAGCAGTGAGAGAGGCTCCCACCCGGCGTTTGGTCATGTGACTGGAACAAGATTGTAGCGCAGTAATTGTGTACACATTGGTCACATGATGTGCCTGCAGCACGGCCAGGACTGAGGGGGGGGGGGGGGGGGGAGAAATACGTGCAAGGCCTTTTTTTTTAATGGAGTAAATTGGTCTGTACATGAGTTAACGCAATCTTTGTAAAGCTGTTTTACCATCTAGGCAAATAATCCCATGCAGACTGCAGAACTATGGAAAGGAATATAGCGATAGTTGCACTGCTGTAAAATAGCAGTTTTCAAAGACATGTTAGGTTAGTGAGTTATTTTAAGTGCCAGGATCCCTTTAGATTGAAACCTTAAAACTTCATTTTATCTTGTGCCAAATACAAAACTTACAAAAACAAAAAAAAAAAAAAAATTTAAAAATCATTACATACATTTGTACCTAACATGCACATTCTCAAAAAGTTAGAATTATAGATCAATATACGCACAAACTCGCTAATCTGCATGAGAAAGTACCAACCAAAACACTGACAGTCTTGTAACATTTGGCTGTCATCCACAAACATGTTGTTTATACATTCTGGACACAGAAAGCAGCTATTACAAAATCTGCACTGTCTGAGAGCACATTAACGATGCAAAAAATAAAATAAATATAAAATTAGAAGCAGATCTAGATCTTCATGCAAGAAACAGCTAGACATGCTGAAACACCAGCAATTACTCAACTGTGTCTCCATGGTCAGGGACTACAAACCCTGAATATGCAGTCACACTTGCTTCCAAGCAATTTCCAATTTCCTACTTCTTAAAGAAAATCTACCACCAAGATCAAGGATTGATCAAGCAAACAGACATATTGGCAGGATCCGCTCCCTCCGAGCTTCCTGTGCCCTTGTTTTTAAGGAAAAAAGGCTTTAAAATTAAGCATACAAAAATGAGGGGCTGCAGGCTCCATTAACACCTTTGGAGGCCAGAGTCACTAATATTCATTTGCATAAATTTAAACACGAATACAGGCAGTCCCCGGGTTACGTACAAGATAGGGTCTGGAGGTTTGTTCTTAAGTTGAATTTGTATGTAAGTCGAAACTGTATATTTTATAATTGAAGTTCTAGACATTTTTTTCTTTTTTCCCAATGACAATTGAAGTTTAAAAATTTTTGCTGTAATTGGACCAAGAATTATCAATAAAGCTTCATTACAGACACCTTACAGCTGATCATTGCAGTCTGGGACTATAGTAAAGCATCCAGAGAGCTTTACCAGAGGTCACAGTGGGCGGAGGGGTCCGTCTGTAACTATGGGTTGTCTGTAAGTCGGGTGTCCTTAAGTAGGGGACTGCCGGTACACAAGATTCGTTTTGCCATCCTTTGTGCCTCACCATACCAAGACTACAAACAAAATTGTAAAAAATAACCATAAGCTTACTGTGCATTAAATTAGGAAGAGGTTGGTGATTAGGCATTCTGTATGTATTTCCACGACTGTAAATATTTGGTGGAGGGGCATTGCTGTACTGTCCACCTCTTGGGGGTCCTCTGTTTTGTGGCATGACATGGCTGGGAAGATAAAACAAAAGTCAATTTACCAGTACAAGTTTACAAAACCAGTAATGAGGTTAAGGGATATTAGAAATAGCACAACAACTTACCCCAATGTTCTAAAGGCTGACTGATCCAAGTGGACTTGCTTCCTATCCCGGTTGAAGCCCACTTGTGGCCTCCAAGGCCTGCCATTGTTGTTAGTTCTCTCCCAGTCTCCTGGTTTTAAAGTAATCGGTGGTTTTCTACAAGACAAAAAGGGGAAACAAGGAAAGGGATTGAAAAAAGTAACAATTTAAACCCTATCCCCCAACTTGCTCATTGATGGAACCCCTACAGATCACAAGAACAGATGCCCGCTGTTCCCACAACAGGAGTACCTTAGGGAAACCCTCTTAAAGTAAAAATGAGCATATCTGTGCCTACAAATTATAGTTACTTACTTTGCGCCTTGTAACATCACAGCTTTAAAAATATAACCATCTTCAAATTGTGGGTCTTTAAATTTGATGCTACAGTAAATAAAATAGCAAAAGGTTAGTGAAAATTTTTGATTATTCTCAACTGCGAGTAGAAAGTCTTCTCTGAAACACATACCTGATGGTATAATTTTGTGTTAAACTTCTTAACGTAGGAACAGGAGACTCTACCGTTCTGAAAAGTAATGAAATAATGGGTAAACTGAATAGCTGCCTCGGCAAAACAGAAGAACGTCAACATATGCAGAAGCTTCAGTAAAGCCCAGTTATGGGACGTTACTGCTGGTGGAAGATGAAGAAATGTATTACATAGCAACTCCACAAATGAAATAAAAACCACAAAATAAGTGGCTTCTAGCCAGTCTTCTCTGGTTAACAGTGAGGATCCAAAGACGAATCTCTGATCTGAGGGTTGCACTCCGACTAAAAACTTGATTTGTGCGAAAAGTAAAGGGGGGGAGAGAGGGGTGAAGCAGACAAGAAATGTGTAGGTTTCTTACACATTGGGAAGGACCGCTCCATCGTCCGTTTCAAGCAATCCTTGAATCCCGTGGCACAGCTCAGGTGGTATTCCAGTTGGCTGCAGATGTACAACAAAAACACACACAATATTAGTGTATATGAACGAGAGTGCAATATGGGAGTCCGCTTAAATGGGGTGTGTAGGAAGAGGGTCCCCTTCCTCTTACAGGTCTTCTACCCTTTACAAAACAGACTTAAGATACATCGCATGGAGAAAGAAAAAAAAAAAAAAAAAAAAAGAAGACATTATGACCAGGCAAGAATAATAAAAAAATTATAATTCTTTATATTGCGTACACATTCACACGACCGTGTAATTTCTCCAGTCCTGTATTTACAGGCCGTATGAGCCCGTATATACATGGCGTTTTTTATCTGTATGCAGCACGTATTTAACCCGTATTTTATACATCCCCATAGACTTCTAGGGCATACGGAACTGAAATACAGGAGAAAATAGGACATGCTCTATATTTTTATACGGCCAGTATACGGTACACTACAGTGTCAAAAACGGCAATATAAATGGTTGGACGTATTTTCCATTGAAATGAATGTGGCCATATGTAACCCGTTAAAAAAACGGTACGGATACGGACGTTTTCATACGTCCGTGTGAATGTAGCCTAAGGCTATATTCACACTGCCGTTGCCCGCCCGTACCGTACCGTAGCGGGCAACGGCAGTGTACGGGGAGAGGAGGAGGAGGTGAGCGCAGCTCACCCCCGCCCCTCTCCATAGCAACCTATGGCGCACGGCGCCGTATTACGGGAAAAGATAGGACAGGTCCTATCTTTCTCCCGGGTACGGAACGGTACGGTGCCGCACCGTACCGCTCCCGTAGGGTGCCGTGCGCCCATAGAAGTGTATGGGGGACGTATATCGGCCGTATATACGTCCCCCATACGTTAGTGTGAATGTAGCCTAACAGTGTGTTTTGGAGTGTGGGAGGAAACCCACGCAAACACGGAGAAAACATACAAACTCTTTGCAGATGTTGACATGTGTGGGATTTGAACCCAGGACCCCATTGCTGCAAGGCAGAAGTGCTACTCACTCAGCCACCGTGCTGCCCTAAAGCATAAAGAAGGATACCAATTCACCCACACAGTGTACACTTATGTACCCTTCCACAAAATTTCTCATTCCTAGCTCTGTTAAAAAGAATCCTCAACTTTGGTCAACCCCCACCAGCTTCAAAATAATTTTATATCAGCACCTTTTCGGAATGCTTTGTAGCGCCAGTACATTTGGCAGTTCCAGCTGCCAATCCCTCTAAATTGATGAAGAATCGTCCTGAACTGGCCGCCCCCACACCCCCAGAAGAAACCGAGTCTACTTGGTAAAGCGCGCGTTGGGACGATTCACTGTTTAACAGGGAGAGCAATATCTAGGGATAGCGTGCTCACCTAATTTTTTGTGCCGAGACCAGGTGAACTCAGCTCCAAATACAAACAGACGGAGGGCGACAGCTAACCACTCCGTCCGTGATCCTTGTATAGCGCGGTATCCCGTTGATCGGCACGGCCGCAGAATGAATCATGTGTGCAGAGACGCGGCATGTTTTTGTAATAGCTGCGTTGCTTCAGGATTTAACTGCACTAAGTGATGTGTAGGAGCGCGGCATGCTCTTGGAATAAGGGGTTAAAGTGTCAAATGTTACAGTTAGGGCTCATCCACATAAGTACACATGCTGCACCTGGGCGAGTATACATCTGCGTGCAGGTGGGAGGAGCTCTCCTCACCCCTCCTCTCTCCATTGAAAGGCGAGTGCGGTAAATACTGCAAAAACATGGGACACTTGCTATATTTTGCGGCACATCACTGTGTTCACCGCACTGTGACTGGGTGCCAAAAATGTGTATGTGTGCAGTGAAACTCCTACAAAATTGGGTGGCTGTATGGCCGGCCCCCATAAGGTTTGTCTGCATGAGGTCTTAGGTCAAACTATATGAAAACTGAATATGTTTAATAAACAGGTAAACTAGAAAAATTGTGAGATATAGAGAGAGATATAGCATGGAAAGAATCCAGACTTTTAGCTTTCAAGTGGATGAAGAGCTTTTCTATAAAATAAAATCATATGGTCCATTAGAAACAAGATTGTTGTCTTTGGATACGACCACCGCTGCTGGGATGATTGCGCAAAGAAAAATAGTTTTTGTATATGAAATGTCCAGGAGTTACTGCATGTTCCCCAGCCACCCTTATAACAGGCTATTGAATAAAAAAGTTATATATGGCAGATCTATACAAACTGGCGTGTGCCCCCTCTATTAAGATCTGCTATTATTTAAGTTGCTTATGCCCCTATATTTACAAAGAAAAGGCTTTCAAACTATTCAATTGAGTTTAAGGGGCTCAACGCTCTATAGATGTTACGCTGACCGGAGCTCCAACGATTCTTTATGAATCTAACAGTATATTGCTTGACGCATCGATCCTTTTCTATGAGTATTGCACGTCTCCACAGGTTTCTGACAAGGATAGGTCACCATTCAGACCAACTCCACCGCGTTTCCTAATCCTCCTTCATTGCCCTCTCTCTTTAAGACAATTTCACTAGAAGTATGTGTACGGATAGTGTAGTATATTCTTTGTAGTTTAAAATTTTATTAAAAATCTACTCAAAATATTTGTTAAAATGTGCATATCTAGACATAAGCAGGACGCCAGTCACACACATCCACCCGACCCTGGGTTTCGCCTACACAGCTTCTTCCGGGGCGTTCAATTCCTGATGGTAGATTTCCTTTTAATCGCATCTACCATAAAATTAACTGACGTAAGAGGACTAGTACTTACCTCCCTGTCCCATCCCCTGTGTGTACCAAGCTTAATTTCTTATATATTTGCATGACCGCATTTCTGTAAAAATATTAGTTTCTAAGATATGCAAATTAGCTTGTGGTGCTCTGCAGAGCACCATCAGGCTCCAGTGTAATAGCATTTACGCTCGCCCCGGGCCATTCCAGCCGCATTCTGAAAACCGATGAGATTGGAAAAGATCCAATGACATCACCGGATCTCAAAACACAGATGCAGAGCACCACAAGCTAATTTGCATATCTTATACACTTATTTTTAAGCAGAAATGCAGCCATGCAAAGATATAAGAATTAAAGCTTTGGCCATGAAAGATGCGCCCTTAAAATATAGGGCAAAATGGGAAGGAGAAGTGGGTCCTATTGAGGATGGACAGTGGCTCTAGAGTTAATTTCTACTCTCTCCCCCAGCGAAGCTCGCAGAATGTCTCACCTTTTACTGTTGCATAGAGCCTATAAATCCCCCCAACTTTTGTACCGAATAGGGATTAGTACAGTGGTATGTGGTACAGAAGATGCAGGAATACTTCATATGATGTGGGACTGCAGAGAATTGGAAATTTTCTGGAAGTCTATTTTGGAGTTAGTACGTAAAGTCTTTTCCATTGCTATAGAAGCAAGCCCTAAGGCATGTTTATTAGGGGTCTTAAGGGTTGATAACTTGATAGAACCAAATAACATCGCAATCCAGCGCTCCTTATACCAAGCCAAGAAGGTCATAGCCGCTCACTGGATAAGGCCTCGGCCTCCAGACAAGAGGGAATTTGTAAATCGCCTGAACGCGATACTACATATGCAAAACGGAACTGCATTCAAAAATTTGAGAAGATATGGGGCAAGTGGATGGGCACACCAGGCTTGCCAACAGCATCCCTGATATGTTTAAGGGAAAGTTTGGAATATCAGCTATCTTTGGTGAAATAGGTAACGGAGGTTTCCCTTTGTGAACAGAATAATTGGAAACAAGGGTGTTGGAGGGGGAGCTGGCTCATAGGGGAGGGGGGGGGGGGGGGGAGGTTTGGGGTAGGGTAGAGAGGGATATACACTCACCGGCCACTTTATTAGGTACACCTGTCCAACTGCTGGTTAACACTTAATTTCTAGTGTCTCAAATCGCCACCCGTTACAACCAAGGTAGGCAGAAGAGCATCTCTGAACGCACAGTACGTCGAACTTTGAGGCAGATGGGCTACAGCAGCAGAAGACCACACCAGGTGCCACTCCTTTCAGCTAAGAACAGGAAACTGAGGCTACAATTTGCACAAGCTCATCGAAATTGGACAGTAGAGGATTGGAAAAACGTTGCCTGGTCTGATGAGTCTCGATTTCTGCTGCGACATTCGGATGGTAGGGTCAGAATTTGGCGTCAACAACATGAAAGCATGGATCCATCCTGCCTTGTATCAACGGTTCAGGCTGGTGGTGGTGGTGTCATGGTGTGGGGAATATTTTCTTGGCACTCTTTGGGCCCCTTGGTACCAATTGAGCATCGCTGCAACGCCACAGCCTACCTGAGTATTGTTACTGACCATGTCCATCCCTTTATGACCACAATGTACCCAACATCTGATGGCTACTTTCAGCAGGATAATGCGCCATGTCATAAAGCTGGAATCATCTCAGACTGGTTTCTTGAACATGACAATGAGGTCACTGTACTCAAATGGCCTCCACAGTCACCAGATCTCAATCCAATAGAGCATCTTTGGGATGTGGTGGAACGGGAGATTCGCATCATGGATGTGCAGCCAACAAATCTGCGGCAACTGTGTGATGCCATCATGTCAATATGGACCAAAATCTCTGAGGAATGCTTCCAGCACCTTGTTGAATCTATGCCACGAAGAATTGAGGCAGTTCTGAAGGCAAAAGGGGGTCCAACCCGTTACTAGCATGGTGTACCTAATAAAGTGGCTGGTGAGTGTATATCGTTGTATTTATTTGCGCAAGTTGGATTGTATTGAAGAAATTGCAAAATATAGTATAAATCTGTTACATTCTTGATAATATTACTTGGTTGTAATGTATATTTGTAGTACTGACTATGCCTGTCAATGATTATATTTGCTGCGATGTATATTTCCCTCATTGTTGTACTTGTTGGGTTTGTAAAAGGGGGGGGGGGGGGGAGACTTTCAATAAAAATATCTGATTTAAAAAAAAAAAAAAAAAAAAAAAAAAAAATTAAAGCTTTGGACACACAGGACGGGGAGGTATGTAATAGTCCTCTACCATCAGGTAATCTGTTGGTAGTTGTCCTTTAACGCTAAGCCAGAGTGGTAACTAGAGTTTTTCCATTTCTTTAATGTGCTGGACCAGAAAAGAATTGCAACACCATTACACGCCTATGCACCTAAATACACCCCCCCCAAAAAAAAATTTTTTATTTTTATTTGAACAGTACTTACCTAGATTAGAAACACAGCATTCAACATGCGGTGAACCTTCTAGTTTTAAGTGCAACTTATATTAACATAATGAGACAATAGAATATACAGATATTTTTTGGTAATTTGTACAACCAGACAATCATGTACCTCTCTAGTATGGGTCTTGTAGAGCTCATGTATGAAGTCGTTTAGGGGATGATGTCTCCCAACAAATAGATGATCACCTCCAAGACTATTTCTTCTTACTACGGCAAAGAAAGCAAAGAATAGCGCTTAGCCCAAGCCGTTCCTTATTCCGAGTGTATCTTCAACAGCTGCCATTAAGTTCATTAACGTATAATCCAAACACACGCTAATTCATTCCCGCCGATGATTTTGGCTTTCATAAAGCAATTTAAAAACTTAATTACACGGCTAAAATTCCCACTTTTTCTAATTGTTTGGTGGTTGTGGTTTTAACAGATACTCATAAAAAGGCTTTCCTGTGAAAACAGATCATTTAAAGTCACACAAGAAACCCTGCAAATGAGAGTTTAATTAACAAGTTTTAATGCAAGGTGGCTCTATTCTACTTTGTACCCGCCAAGGCTCCATTTTTGCATCAAGGATCATTCAATTTACTGCAATTAAATCATCTATGAAGCAAAAGGTTACAGATTTGTTTAAAGGCAATCAATAGCAGCCATCCATTATATCCTGTTCATTTGCAGCCTAGCAGAGCAGAAATGACAAGTACGCTAATGCAAAAAACCTTCGTGATTACACAGACAACACAGACGAATATCATAATCTTACTTTCATCAGGAGTGAGGTCAGGGTAAACCTCTTCCAAAGCAGCTCTTAGACGCCGCTCATCAACAAATGGCAACAGAGCAACACCTGAAGGGGAAAGGAAGCAATCAATTAACCAAAGACGAATTGTAAGGAAACTAATGAGCCGGAAACAATATAGGCCAACTTCACAAAGTATGAGGGGGGAAGAGACAACTTTTCTCATCAGATCAAGCAAATCTACACATATTATACGTTGTGATCAGGTCTTCAAGTAATTATTGCATTACATTACACTGCAAGCGTCATAGGACTCAGGTAAACGTATTCTCCAAGACGTATACATTAAAACAAAGGTATAAAAGTGATGAGAGCAGGGCAACTATGAATGCGTTCAATGGAAAGATAAGGTGTATACAGAGTCTACCCTAACACATAACTTTGGTATATCGAAAAGACTGAAGGTGCTGGTGCAGGTTTCGCCCCGGCCATGTAGGAATACTAAGGGGACTGTCGCACGTAGCAGGTTTAAAAACTGAATCAAAACGCATGGGGGCGTGCCACAGCCCAATCGCATTAGTTTCCATAGACTTGCATATGTGATCGGAAAGCAGTACCCAATGTCTTATATTTAGACAATACAAGACAAGGTGGTTATGCCCCTTGCACTCCGCTTCTGTTTCTAAACAGCGACGTAATGTTATCATGTGATCGCTGCAGCCCATGACTGGCCTGGGGCAGTGTTCAAATGTAGTGTTTTCCCTTCCGTCATAGAAATCCATCAATAAATCCATCCGTTTTACTTTGGGGAAGCTCGCTGCTCGGAGTCTCAGCCCCAGGAGAGTGTTTGGTCAGTGAAGCAGGACCCAACGCGGTTTGTGGTTGTGATGCCACTAAGAATCGGGAAGAAGTTTTCATCCCTAGCCTACCTGCACCTATATGTCCGTGTGCCATCCGTTGAACTAACAGATAGAATCCAGGGAAAAACATTCGAGCAGATGCAGCCTTATAATGCATTAGAGGTGGTAAGTTCTGGGTAAAAAATACACTTCGCATTTAAATAATTACAAAAACTTAAAAGAAAAAAAAAATACGACAAAGCTGCATGGCCATAGAAGAATTTCACCCATAATGCATTAATACACAGATGAAACCACTGCAGACAACAGGACGGCACCAAGAAAGGCTCCTTCTCCACAGTCCCTTCATCTGCTCCTACACGCTCCAGTTGCCAGGGTTAAATTGATCCAAGAATTTGGAATACTTTATTTGCACTCTGTGTAAAAGAACTGTGTGGCAACTCAAGCCCCTACACAAGATCAAAAGCCACCAAGGAGATGAAAGACTACACTAAGCAGGTGGAATAGTGATCCGTCTGATCATCATGCAACTGCAGAAATGGCAGGATTTGAGTTTCCCATTTCCAAGACTACATGATTATATGCTCAGCATCTATTTTGATGAACTATACATTACACACACATATACATACACTTTTTTTTTTAAACTTTATTCAATTACCTTGCCAAGCAAACTTCTTTCCGTTTATATCGATTGCAAAGTCATCAGGATAGAAGTCAATGATACTGGAGTCCTGTGAGCAAAGTAGGTAAATTAGCAAGAGCTCCATTTATGGAGCCCACTCCATTGGAATTGCACTCATTGCCACAACTATATTTTAGTTGTGCTTCAATCATTGCTAACAGACTATGTAAAAGACACCCCCTTAATTCATATGAGGAATAGCAGTACGCAAAGCTATCAAACGATACAACAAAAGACAATTAAAGGAGCATTAAAAGAGTTTTAAAAAAAAAAGTATTTTTCACTTGAGTTGCAATATACAAGAAAGCTTATCAGGAATAGATTATTTAAAAAACCCCCCCCCCCCAAAAAAAACCCATAACTTACCGGATCTGACATGAGCCGTCTCCATGAGATTGGCAGGAAGTTACCGCTAGCAGCCGGAAATACTCCCATCAGTTGTTCAAGTGGTTTGAACTAAAAGGACAAGAATACACAACATACATAATCAGTTACTGTATCAAGACTGTTATGGAAGTGGCAGGTCAGGGCTGGGAGAGGAAACCTGACCAAATACAAAGCCCTGATTTTGAACAGTGTGGCACATGCCATGAAATGTGGAGAAGTAGAGGAAGGCAAGAGTAATCAATCACCTCCTCCCTGCAATCCATCATATGGCTGGGTAGTGGTGTATTGGCAGCTATACCCAATGTCTGCTCACATAAGACTACATGGTCTGTAGCTGTGGCAATGTGTGCTAGAGAGCATGTAAAGTAATGAAATAACTGGGTTACAAGAGCAGAGAGAGGGAGCTTCCTACTCACAGCCTGCTGTGCAAGTCTTCACAGGAATAGTAGTCTCAGAAAGTAAAAAATGTGCAAGAAAATTTAAAAGGAATAGTATATATTGGGATCGTAGAAATGTTCATAGCCATGTTTTTATCTTTATACCCCCTGATCCCTGAGACCCCTTTAAGAATTCAATAAGACACAATACACAACATAAAAAGCTCAGCACAAATCTTTATCAGGGAACCTACCGGCTTTGTGTTCTTCTCAAACTCCTTGAAAAGCTCGGAAATATTTTCAAAGTCTGAAGCAAAAGGAGCATAGTGGAAGGGGAAGAACCATTTCCAAGATGCGCAGCCCTGGTTAAAAGACAAAATAACAGATTATAAGGAGATTTATTAGCGTCACAAAATCTGCTACATGTTGTAGAATAAGTAGGGAACACTAAAGAGAACAACTTAAACGTGTAGATCAAGGGATTGTTCTCAGTGTAGGTGCAGGGGTCCAAAACCAACAAAAAATTGGTAAACAAATATACAGGTACCAAAGCCCCACCACAAGCAGCAAAGAAAACCATACAAGCTACACAGCAATGTAATTGAATCCTTCAGGAGTGAATGATAAACTCTGAAGGAAGGTTAGGACGTAATGTAAACTGAGCCCAATAGCAGAACTAAAATTTCATAGTGATCGTTTTGCCTCCGGATTACTCAAGGTTGTTCTTATTGTGAAGTCTCTGCATGCAATTCTAGCGTCTAGTGGCTTTTCAGGCCATCATTCTGCCAATAATGACAGAACACAGCGAGCTTAATGAATTATCATATCCACACTTTACACACACAGCAGATAAGTGCGACAACTGTTGCTTAGCAGGTAAACTTTAGCTTTCCTCAACCAGATATATTATGTGCCTACTCTTCTCCCCAGGCATGCAGATGCTTATTAGTCAGCCTTGTACAATTGCTCCATGTTTGTAACTAATCTTTTTGCCTAACATTTCAATTATGAAAAGATTTTCATCAGGCGCTGATCACTTCAATTACACTGCACTTCATGTAACATGACAATATTGCAGGGCGAGCGGCTGACTGTTCCTTTGACAGCTTGCCAGCACTTATTAAATAATTGCAATTCTTTGCAATTTTGTCTATTCACCCTACTGACATGCGACAGAGCTGCTGTAAGTGAAGTCTGAAGAATACACTGTTTACAAACTGGATTCCTACTAAAGCCGAGCCGTCTGTCATATTAAAGGAGACTGATATGTTACATGTACCTGGTAATAGTATCGGAGCACCCAACACAGGCCTTCCACGTAGGACTGCACAACCTTACGGCGGAAGTCATCGTCAGTGGCGTCCACATCAAATTTATTTTTATAGTAGCGTTGTTTCCATCCTTCTTCCCATAATCTGCAACATAGACAAGTCAGTAAAAATTCTTCGACCTTTAAAGAATAATATTTTTTTCACAACCCTAATATCTGGACATTTGTTTTCTCTAAAAGACAGAAGCCAAGTTTTTTCATGTCCTGAGCTGGGAATGGACTAAATGCTTAGACCAAGTGCTTTAAAGGGATTTTCCCACCAAACAAGTTAGGCCCAATTCTAACTTGCTGTCCGATGGGGATATCCGTGATAAGACCCCCATAGATCCCAAGAACAGGGGATCTGATGCGGTCTGGAGTACCTCAGTTCGCCCCTTCGTAGCTCCCAGAGATGACTGGAGTATATATGGCTGTGCATGTCCATTTGATTTTATTACAATTTTTTCTCTTTATAAAATTTGGTACCGATTGACTACAAATGTGAAAAAATAAGCTGTCATTTTCTGATTGATGGAATAATGCTATAAACACATTAAAAACTTTACACTTTCCCAGGGTGAGCTACAGATGCAGAGGGTGCATGTACATATAAAACATTTATTCGTACAACGGCCAAACCGCCATGTGCTGGAGGTGAGGAGAAGGTGACCCCTCCTCCCTCCATAGAAAACAGCAGTGCACCGCCACACACTTTCAGAAAGATAGAGCAAGCTCCATCTTTTTGCGGTGTGCAGATCGGTGCCACACGTGTGGCACTGGGCCGCCATTGCCATCCATGGGGACGTATATTCGGCCGCAAATTTCCTTCCACATGTACGTCCCCATGAACTGCCCTGCAAATGAGCCCTAAGGGTGGATACCTCTAGTTCTGTGAATGTGGCAAGTTTCAGGAGATAAGGTGGTTTGAATTTGTTCACCATCATCGTTTATATGACGTCCTTCCTGCACGGGGCATGTGCAAATAGGACGTGTATAGCCGTAGGGCAGTTGTGAAGGGCTTACAGGAAATCTATCCGTCCAATTCATACCTTAGAGAAGCATCGCTGACTGAATCCACTTTGCTCTTTGATGCAGGATCTGGCCTTGCAATAGTTTTTTTATGGTCTCCTTTTCCTAAGAGCGGGCTTTTAAAAATATGGTAATGGGTTGCAAGTGCTGAGGGGCATGTAATTGCCTCTAACTTGCCTTGTTAAACTTGCAGTTCATTAGCATATTTGTAAAGCGACTTTCTTGGGAAAAAGGAGACCAAAAACCCCCTCACTATTGCAAAGCAAGATTCTGCATCTTGGTGCCACATTGATTTTATCAGTGACTTCTTTATCACAAGCTTCTTTATCACAATCAGACACAAGCTTGCCTTCAACAATGATGTACTCATACAAAAGCCATCGGGGCAATAGAAATATTATTTCAGATCAAGATATGATATTGTGAGACAAAAAGTCCAACTCATTATAGTTTCTTAAAGGCCTTTTCCATCACAATGTATTCTTAAAGGTAACATTTCAAATACAATCATTGTGCCACTATAAGACAATACAGAGCTAATGTATCCAAACATTTACTTTGCCTCTCATTAACATCAAAAAGAAAAATTTATCTGCCAAAATATCACCAAAACCCGTCCACAGGAGCCACGTGGTAGGCGGTAATGGGACACCTGCACGATTAGATTTCTGAAGTACAATTTTACAGCCTACAGATCAAAGCCACACAATGGGAATGCTAAACAGATGCCCCATTGAAAAGCCGCTAATGTCACATACTTACAGCAGCAAAACGCAAGGGTTAATATTCATCAGGAATAACACTGGTATTCAGATCACATAATCAAATCAAAATCATTCGGAGACTAAGCCAATGCAGCGCCCGGTCTCAAAGGGAAAAGTGGCATGAAGAAAGAAAGCCAGCGTGCATACTAATCTCCATACTTGGATTTAACAGCTTTAGCTTACTCATCTCTCCGGAATTTACTGAATATTGTTACTCTCCATATTAATTACTGCTGGATAAAAAGATCATAGAAAATTATCCAAAGGCACCGCTGCCATAAGCTAAATGGCATTCATTAGACTATACTCAAATTCAGCAATTTGCTAACAAAGTGATACATAAAAAAAAGGCTTCACCTGATATTATCTTCTGGCTCGGACTCTTCGTCACTGTCCTCGGCTTTTCTCTTTGTTCCTGCAGGAGCCTGAGTGTTGTTAGGATTCTACAGGAGGGAGAAAAGACACAAATGAAATGCAAGCAAACACACCGCCTCACGTTCACCAACACAAGCCACAAGCTGAGAGTTGTAGGCTATACACACATACATAGGAGCTCGCCCATCATACTTCCATTAGCAGCTCCTAAATACATTGTCCAACTGAGGAAAGGCAGGACCTTTGTAAGCCAAATCACTTTTTGCTTTCATAGAGGCATTTCCAACTCAAACTGATTGTTTGGGATGTAACCTCTGAGACCAAGACCAATCCTAAGAATTAGAAAGGAACCAGTCACCAGAAATTGACTTAATAAACCACACCACGGTGGGAAAATGAAAGTTGAGCTCTGATTGGTTGCCGTGGACAACTAGAATAGTTATGCTCTAAGAGACTTAGTGTGGTGTGGAAGGTGTTAGCCTGCTTGACACCATACAACAGTGGTTTTGTGGTCAATATAAGCTGCCAGGTTCCCTTCAAAGACCCATTTAGATTCTTAACATGCAGGAGGTGTGGGGGGGGGGGGGCTGCAGTGAAACTACAGCATATAACTAGTTGTAAGGCCATGTGATCAGAAATGCTGTTGTGAAGGATTAAACAAAAAGAGCCCTCTCTCTGAATCAATGGGGAACATATTTGAAAGTTTTAAACCAACCTTTTATGCAACCCATAGGATATAGCATAAAGCTGATTGAATGGGGTCCGACAACTGGGACCCCCACTGATAACAAGAACAGGCCACTAGCAATGTGGAGAACAAGGGATCCGTTCTCATCAATTGATGTAGAAACAGGATGAGCATGTGTCCTGCTCCTCCTCGTATGGGAGTGTCAGAAATTGCAGAGCACAGTGCTCAGCTATTTCCAACACACCCATTCACCAGGGGAATGCCGAGATACCCAAACGCCGAGCTCTGCAATTTCCAACACTCCCCATAGGAGCAATATGCTGGAACTGGATCGGAAACCTATTAGCGTTTCACCCACATATACTGTGAATTGGGGATCATTTACGATAAAAAGGCCAGACAGTAGCAGTGAATGAGGAACAAAGAGGCAGGGCCTGGCGCGGATAGATGGAGATAAGGAGGTGTAGTTGGGCAATGATGCGGTCGTGGGGGCCAGTGCCAGCTGGATTGCTGGGATAACACCACCCCGACTGGATACCCAACAAAAACCTGGCCAGCAACAAGGAAAATGGCCATGTAAGGTACTTTAAAGGGGTTGGTCACTTAAGCTCATGTTTTTGTAATGTGTGTGGGCAAGATATTAGGGAATTTACCAATAAACATCTATTAATAGTTCTGTTGTAGTTTCATTAATATGTAAAGTGAATCCTCCTGTCTTTTACTTCATCAGCCAGACATCCCTGTCCAGAACATGGCGGCAGATAGAGGGTCATGTGATCTCTATATGTCCATGAACAATATTTAGGCAGAGATGACATGACCCTCTATTTTGAGGCTTCACTTTACATTTCAAGAAAGCGGGGCAGAATTTTAAATATAAGTATATTGGTAAATTACCTAACAGACACATAAAAGTCATGAGGTCAAGTGGCCAACCCATTTAAGTGCTTTACAAGCGTTTTGAGCTGGTGACTGTATCCCTTTAATTAGCACAATCTATTCAACACTTCATGTTATACAGAATATAAAAATTATGAACAAAAATGCAATAGTTCATCCACTAAACTGTGAGCCCCATATGACACTGGCTAAGAATCAAGCAAGTGCTTGAAAGCTTGTGTGAACATGGTCCTCATTCCAACTGTTTCAACTCATGGCCACATTATTACTCAGTAAGGTCTAATTTTGTAGGTTTATGCAACCCTAGATCTGTAAAGCTTTGCGCAATCTTTTGTTCCATAAAGATTTATTATCCACACCAATCGAACAGGGAAAACCACATGACTGAGAATAGTTCACTTTCAAAGTGGGGCCCGATTTAAGTTTTTACGAATTGAATAAAAGGGAAACATGCTCTATTCAATACTATGGGCACAACGCTCAGCTGCCTCTGGGCACTCACAGACTGCAGATGGTGCCGCAGGAGAAAGCAGAGTGCTGTGCGTAGCAAATACCAAAGCTCACATACTACTGAATGGAGCAAAATATGCATTCAATTAGTAAAAAATGGAGATGCATTCTAGGATTCCCAGAAGATAGATCGCCACTGATCAAATCGTGATCCCTATACCAGTGATGGCGAACCTATGGCAGTCAGAGCCACAGGTTTGGCCAGACAAGGCTTAATGATGCAGTCAGTGCAAGCCCAGGATGTGCCACACCATATAGTATTTTAAAGTGTCACATACTTCCCTGCCCAGAAGTACAGGAGGAGGGAAAGGGTGTGGAATATGATCAATATCAGTTCCAGGAGAACCTGGATGGAAGCTACAATGATAACCTTAATTTCTCCTCCTCCTTACCACTATATTGGCGTCACCAAGATGCTTGTACGATTGAAAGCTGTGAGATCAGTGTACAGCAAGTTACTGCTTAAATTATCACGTTGGAAATTGGCAATAAATAAATGGGTTTCAGTTTTACTTTGGGCATTTTGTCTCTAAAAGGTCTGCCATTAATACCATATACAGGCGGTCCCCTACTCAAGAACACCCGACTTACAGACGACTCCTAGTTACAAACGGACCTCTGGATGTTGGCAATTTACTGTACTTCAGCCCTAAGCTACAATAAACAGCTATAACAGTTATCAAAAGTTTCTGCAATGAAGCTTTATTGTTAATCCTGGTTCTTATGACAATCCAACATTTTTAAAATTCAATTGTCACAGAGACTAAAAATTTGGCTTGGGTTACAATTATAAATTATGCAGTTCCGACTTGCATACAAATTCAACTTAAGAACAAACCTACAGAACCTGTGTGTATACACGTGTAATCATTTATAACAGGTCGCTTCTGGGATAGCAAAAAGATTTTCCAGTATCAAGACAAAACATTCAAAGAATACTTCTAGAACAAGCTAGTATCAAAGGTTTGTTAAAACATTGTGATATAAGAATATACTAACAGATATAATAATTCATTTATAGAGCGCAAATTACACAGCACTGAACAGTTTGCCAAATCAGTCCCTGTCCCCAATGGGGCTCACAATTTAATCAACCAACCAGTATGTTTTGGAGTGTGGGAGGAAACCGGAGGACACGGAGGAGACCCACGCAAACACGGAGACAACATACAAACTCTTTGCAGATGTTGACCCTGGGACATGAACACAGGTCCCCAGTGCTTAAAGGCTGTAATGCTAACCACTAAGCCTGACACGTTTACATAATTTATCACAATCGTACAATTAAATAGCAAGGTAGGGGTGTAAATGAACTCATACTTACAGAACTTTGCATTCTCATTTCATAGGCCGTTTGTCTTGGGTTGACAACAGTGTTGGAGGACACATCTTTCTGCCCCAGAGCTTGGGGAGCATACTGCCCAGTAAGTGAAAAAGATGGCCTTTGCTCATTCTAAAACATTGAGAAAAAGAAAAAGCAAAACAAACCTTACATGAAAAGGTGGTGCAGACCTAATCAATTTCACCAATGTGGATAACAAGAAGTAGCTTAAGCCATATGAAGCACTTACCTTGATTCATACAGTATCATCTCAAAATAAAATACAAAGTAATTTTTAATACTGCTCACCTTCATCCGCTTATTCTTCTCTTTTTGTCTCCTCTTAAAGTTCTCCTAGAAAGACCAATGACACAAAATAATTAAAATTAACAAAGTGAAATGAAAAAATATATATAAAAAAAAAATATATAAAATCATCAAAACTTACATCATTTTCCTTCCGTTTCTTGAAAATGTTATCTTCAAGGACCCCAACAGCCAGCATGATCATCTGCACTCTCTCCAAGTTAACAAATCCACTATCCGTAAGGTAACCCTGTTAAATAAATGTAAAAAATAAATGAAAAAGTCTGTCTAAGCTAAAGCCAACCTGAACTTTTCCAAATGTGAGTCAAATACGCCAAAAATAAATATTGCCACAGTTCTGTAGGGCTAAAGCTATACAACTACAAACATTAAAATATATGCAGCACCCCACTGTTTGGAGACATGGATATACAAAAAGCCTACTAAATGCATAGCCAAGCTTATTTGGGCATCTACTGGGCAAACACCAAGACTTAAAGGGGATGTCTGAGAGTTATGAAAATTAACTTAAGCAGCCCCCCCTCCGGCCACCTTAAAAAAAATAAATAAAGAACTACTTGCCTTCCGGCGCCCCGTGGGGGTCCCGCACTGCTGACGCTCCAGTCCGGGCGCCAGGTAAACAAACATGGCCGCCGGAGCAGCGCTGGACTAAGCTTCCGCCTGGCCGTGGCCGGGCACGTCTATCCGTCCCTATTCACAGCATTGTGAATGCGGGCTAGAAGGTTGTCGGGTCCGGCCAGAAGCTGAGTCCAGCGCTACTCTGGCGGCCATATTTGTTTACATGGCGCCCGGACCGGAGCAACAGCAGCGCAGGACACCGGAGCGCACCGGAAGGCAAGTAGTTAATTTTTTAAGCAGCGCCCTCCTAATTTTCATAACTCTCAAACAACCCCTTTACAAAGACAAGCAATTGATCCTACACTGAATTAGACCATTATATTTTCAACATGGATAAGACAATATAATACTTAGAAATAGTATGTAAGGTTTAAACACTCACCCCAGTCTTATGTACAACATCTTTATAAATATTCACCAGTTTGTCAATTGCACCCTCCCTAAGATAAAAGGACAAAAAAAATAATAATAAATAATAATACAAGTATAGTATCAGTAAAAGTATGAAGCCTTCATGAAATATATAAACACAACTCACCTGATTTCAAGGGATGGTAGATGTGGCAAGAAATCGTTGCCCACAAAGAAACACATAAAGACCCAATCGTCGATAGTTCTTTCAAAGTCGTATGGGAACGACAAGTTTGGCATGGCCAACTCTCTTTCCAGATACTGAAACCAAGGTAAGAAATATATACTTATAGCTTAATGGAAATCATAACATAAAAATTTAAAATAAACTTAAAGACGTTGGAGAAAATCATCCGCTTTCTTTGTACATACCTCACGTAACACATTGAGACGAATGAAAATAAATTCCTGCTCACAGCCTGGGGGAGTATCAGCAAACTCATCGTGCTGGAAGGAAGCAAACAAAAACAAGGTTTAAAAGCAACAATTACAAGAAACTTTAGAAAATTTAAAAAATAAACATTTTGAACAACGACACTAGAATACAGTGAAAGCCCCAAATTTACATGACAAAAAAAGAGGCCTCACCTCTCCTTTCTTCTCACGGGGTAACCCTTGACACTCTTTTAGCTCATGCCCGACCTGACCACATAAGTTGCACGGTCTTGGTTGGTTAGGCTTAAACTCTTCTCGGATAATGGTAAAATTGGGTTCATGAGTAGCTAGCCCAAGCATGATGAGATCAGCTAAAAAAGAAAATTGCATTTATCATATAGGATTTATACTTGCAGGGGAACATCATGACAAAGGCAAAGATGGACGTCACAAAAGTTCTTAAAGCCAAGGTGGGAATAGTAAGAACCAAAAGGAACAGCAGACAGTGTTCAGCACTGCCCAGGTTACAATTACTGCTGAAGGAGTGCACTTCTCTTTTGCTACTCTGTAGCTAGCAGGCGCAATCTGATGACATCATCGCTCCTGCCCACTTCAAAGGCGACACGTCCATCTCGAGGTGGTGTGAAAGGAGTTACAGAATATCAAGTTTTTAAACAAGATTTTTAAAGTAATGACAAGCACTACCTGCACTTTAGATAAAGTTTATGAGAATATGTTTCTAATTGCCCTCTTAATAGTCACATCCACAAGGCATTCCCAGGTAAACATTAAACTATTTACTGTTAATTAGATAAAACTGCCACCAATTATTCTAGACCAGCGATGTTGTGCACAGAGATTTAGCGCAAGCTTCACAAATGTATTGGAGAAGTTGACCTATAAACTGCATGGAATGCATAATTTAATAAAAACAAGCATAAACTGCACAACGGAATTAGTCTAATCTCCACATTGAAGAGAAAGGCACAATCTAGTGCTTACCGTCAGCACCACATAAGCAATGATGAGTGTTGGGGTCATGGTGGGGCTGAGCTGTTCAGAAAAGAAAAAGTATAAATGGTTATCTTGTAAAGTAACACAATTTAAAGATTTTAGCACAATATACCTCTTTGTCGTCTGATGTAATCCATAATCTTGTGTTCACCTTCACCGGGAGCACTTGCATCTGATAAAATAACCTTCAAAGACAAGATCGCATATCATAAGAAATAGTAGCAAACAAGATTACTCAAATATACTCGGAATAACAAAATTATACTCCGTTCTAACAAAATAACTATCACTAATTCACTGTTATTTACAAAAAGAGAGCATTTCACAGATCTAACTCCAACCTGTATCAGTCCAGGCATTTACAATTTTGGTTGCCTCTGGTCGGATTCCTGTTATCTTCTCTTGTTTGTACACTACTGTGCTCTCTGCCTCCTGCATTACAAGACCAGCTCAGGCACAGGCACTTCCTACAAGCAACCAAGCAAGAAGCAGTGTGCAGAGATTTACTCTACAAGCTACTGGCAGATACAGTCTTTATCTCAGGGAGGCACATAGTAGAGCTGAGAGGGTCATTGCGTTTTACATCCATCTCATGGATTTCTTTATCTCTCATCTCTGAAATCTCATTTATTTTTCTGTGTGTCAGATACTAGTGAATGTTCAGAAGCGAAAATAAAAAAGTGTAGTGTAGAAACCAATACCCTGACAATCTAAGCACATTGTCAGCACACAGCATCTCATAGCACAGAGCAATCAGAAAGTGTCTGCTTAGAGAGTCACTGAGCTAAAAACTGTTACAATAAAACTGAGTAATATTGTAAAGTAAGGGGGTAAAAAATGATCTTTGTTGTGTAAACATCACTAGGGGAATCCCTTTAAAGTTGTTGGGCACTAATGACCTTAAGCCCGGCAAGTACAAGTTCCTAAAACAAATAATCCATATTGTACTTGCATGGCTAAAGCTTGCCTGAAGTATGTGGGAGATGGTACCCACTGGCAGCATTGCTTAGCATCTTTTCTGATGTCTTTTTTTGACGTCACTACAGGGGGGTGAAGGGGGCTTTGCCGTCATTACTGTATGCAGATGTTCTTAACATGCCACTGCCCCCAACATGGGGGTTGTTACCACAGAGGTGGCATGCAGACAGTAAAGAAAATACAGGTTAGGGAATACAGGCGGTCCCCTACTTAAGAACACTCGACTTACATACGACCCCTAGTTACAAACGGACCTCTGGATATTGGTAATTTATTGTACTTTAGTCCTAGGCTACAATAAACAGCTATAACAGTTATCACAGGTGTCTGTAATGAAGCTTTAGTGTTAATATTGATTCTTATGACAACCCAACATTTTTAAAATCCAATTGTCACAGAGACCAAAAAAAGTTCTGTTTGGGATAACAATGAACAATATACAGTTCCAACTTACATACAAATTCAACTTAAGAACAAACCTACAGACCCCATCTTGTATGTAACCCGGGGACTGCCTGTATTTCATTCCACGCTGGGACCCATTATAGAAACAGACCCCCTCCCTCACAAGAATGTGTGCTGGAGTTCCATTCAATAGTATGGGACTGACTGAAATGGCCAAGCACATGCCGGGCAATTTCCAATACTGAGTGGCATGACTCACTCAATGAAAAATAGTTAGGACAGGACCCCTGCTCCTAGGTTGACTGGGGGTCTGTTCTTTTGATCCGTGAGTGTTCCAGAAGACAGATCCCAACTGTAACCGCTCGTTTTTCCCCATCCTTGTCAGAGAGGATAAGATGCCAACTTGGTACAACCTTTAAAGAAAAGGCTTGCCTTCATGCCTTCACTAAAAACACACACACACACACACACACACAAAATTTAAAAAAAAAAACAAAAAAAAAAACACACAACTTACTGTGAGGTTTTTCCAGCCGGGGTCGTTATTTAACCGATCTGCAATATAGTAACGAAGGCATTTGGCCAAATTGTCCATAAACTCTGTGCCCTAAGGAAGATAAAAGAATCTTTGTCATTTACACCACAACATAAATGACCTGTGTGTTATACGGTAGGTATGTGCTACTTACAGGAGTGATACAGTTACTGTCAAACCTCTCCTTCACCTCCTCAGGAGGAAGGTAGCCACCTAGAGAGAGAATGGAGCGTACTGAACAATGCATAGCAAGTGAATGAAGTGACATATGGCTTTACTATAGCCAGAGAATACAGAAGCATCGTATTTTATGGTTGGAGTAACCAAGGTTCCCATATTCCTCCTAAACACCATTGCACAGCAAGTGAGAGCGTTCCTAGAACACACACTTCAGAGCAGATATTTCCTCTGTAGTAGCCAACAATGCAGAGCTGTTGCCCACATTTTAGCTAATTATCATCTTTAATTTACACAACGCCATCATATCCTGCAGCACTTCGTAAGTATACATATCATGATCTGTAAAGAGCAATAACATGGCCAGGTGGAACAAAAGGAATGCAGGCCCTGCTCCAAGAGCTTACAATCTGTAAGGAAGAATAGGGGACACAGGCGGTAAAGTGACTGAAGGCTTCAGTAGTTGTCAACGGAAAGAAAGTCTCCCTTTACCTTTGGAGAGGACTTCTTCACGGATACGGCTTTTCTCTTCTGTCAATTCTGCACCTTCTTTGGAAGCCCTGAAACGCCTGGAGCGCTGCTGGTTCATCTTAGCTCGAGGTGCCTGTTGAATGACATATAGGGTACAGTGAAAAATAAAACCCAAAAACCATTCAACCATGAGTAGAGATTGTGCGTTTTAACTTAACCCCTTCATGACTGCCATACAGCTATAAATACCCTAATTGCACATATGTAATGCAGATAAAAGGTGCATAGACATGACAGTGGTAGAAATGGCTATAACTTCTAAAAAATAGTGTGTGCACAAAAATACATGGCTAAAGCTGCAGTAAAAGCTGTGAATATTTTATACAGCTCTTTGTTTCAGATTGTAAAATAAGCAGTGGACATCCCCAGTTCTGTGGCACCTAGAAGCACAAGCCTCGTGAGAGATTGAAGGAGATTCCTCTCTTGAAAATGTGTTTCTAGGAGCCACGGTACAGAACATATAGCTCCAGGGAGACAGTTGACTGTCTGCAGATGTACATGTACCCTCTGCATCTAAACCAGGGGAAGGAGATTAACTAATATTACTAATAGTAAAAATAAATAAGAGAAATATAATATATATATATATTTTATACACACACATACACAAAAACATTTCAGATTTTTCAGTAATGTTTGCCAATTCTATAACAGAAACATTTAAAAAAAAAAAAACTTTAACATGACAAAAAAAAATAAAATAAAATAAAATGAAGTAAAAAATGTAGGATGTTCCAAATATATCATTTAAAAACGAGCAGAACAGAGCTGCAAAAATTGACCCGGACATTCACCAACTATTTTGAATCTTTAGCGAAAGAGCAATTTTAAATCAACCCCTTTATTCCAATAAGAGTAATCTATGAAGTGCCCCGTGGGAAACGTGTGACATTGTGTGATTTTATGCAGCATTCCCCTTTAACTCAATATTAATAAAAGAAAGACAAGCTTGTCTGATCATCATATGGATGCTCAAAGATCCTCTCCACAACCTTCTGCAAACTCATTGCTCCTCCTAAAGATCCCAGCGATTGCTCTGCACTTACCACGCCATCTATAGCCATGTACAGCACCCTCCTCGGCCGCACGATATTAAACAATCGATCAATGTACTCAAAAATGGCCACCATCATCTCATCTTCATTCTTAGGTGCTGGTCTGATCAGACAAGGAAAGTATAAATTACAATCTCATCTTTCATGTCAGAAACAACAAGAAATAAATAAAAACACTGATATTTACTTGTTCTCGGGGTGAGTGCAGGGATGGATGATGCCGTTCATATCCAAATACAAGTTATCGAACTCCACCTCGTTCGGGTTCGGCTTGCTGGTATCAGTGGGTATCATGACTCCATTGCATTCTTTGGGCTTTGAAAAGAAAATACAGATTGTTTTATATGGCATTTAACATCTTTCAAAATATAGGGAACTGTTCATATCTACATGGAAAAGAAAAAAAAATGGGAACAAAAACAAAAAAAAAAAGCTGGTGGGTTTCTAATCCACTTCTTGCCCTGCCCAGTTGGTGGCCTAGCAACATTTGAGAGAAAAAAAAGCCTGCATATGGATGTTATGCATGTGCCTTCAATCTTTGCAGATCCATTGACTTCTATGGATGCACATGGTCCGCATATGAGACAACACATGCTGCAATATTTTCTGTCTGCAGTGGAAAAAAACAAAAAAAACCTGACATGTGAACAACAGACCCAAAGAAACAATAGATCTGCTTACCATCCACAAAAAAAAAAAAAAAAGTTAAACACACACACACACGAAAAACACTCGTCTAAATGAGTCCTGAATTATACTATATAATATTAAGATGACCAGGACAACCTTTACGAGACATATTACACTGTCATAAAACACTAAAGTTTCTCCTCACAGAACACTGGGGGCCGTTACTGATCGCTAGGGAAAGGACATATAGAAATGCGTATGCGATCAGACGGGGCCCCGCCCACAGATGCTTACATTGACCGCACCCTAAACATTCAGATCAAACTTTTTTTACCTTGAAAGTATCATATCAGTATGGAGTACCGATTCTGAATTTTCCACTCAAAATTCTGGTATCGGTGCAACCCTACTTTGGACCAGATGTTCCAGTCAGCCCACGCTGCAAGTTGGACGCACCAAATTTGCTCGTGTGTAAGTGACCTAACTCATTGAAAATGACTGCACTTATGGATATAAATCTAGCGGCAGAGCAGCTGTTGATTGAACAAGGAGACTGCATGGGGGAAACCAGGAGAACGAGCGTTGAAACCCAAATTTCTAGGAATAAGTGGTATTGTGGCCTGACCCTTTCAACCTTAAAGCTACAGAATGTCATTTTTTTTTTAAAGACATTTTTTCACTCAATGCAAGAACTTCTAGGGAATCCATCATCAATTTAGACCACAAAAAGTTGCACAGAGTTGGACAGAGTTAGGCATTGGCCCTAGAGATCAGTGTAACTTATAACTTAGTAGCAGCAACACTATAAAATAAGTTCTAATCCAAGGTGAAGATTTGTCATTGCAATTATTTTCTCCTTTATGCTATCTCGATGCTTTTCCTGCCGAGTATTATAGCCTTTTGTAACCTGACTCCCAAAGTCAATGGCATTACTATTCTGCCTATGATGGCCGCAATTGGCACTACTTGCAATCATCCAGACCCAGTTAAGAACAGAAACCAATTTAAGGGGTTGGCCTGTGCCGTGCCACCTCCTCGTGGCCTCCGGCAGACTGAGTGTGCCGCAAATTCATACTATGGGGGCCCACTCCAAGCACTGATATGTGATAGCTATAGTAAACACTGCAAGCCCCTCCAACTGCTAGAAGCCAGATGGACATGGGACCGGCCTGCGTGCAGATTATCACAAATGTAAAATCTGTGCATATTTTGAAGCGTGCAGAATTTCAACTGTTTATCTCCACCTGTGATCTTACATCATTGCCCAGAAAATTCCTAGTCAACACAAAGTTTCCTTACAGATTTCATGCCGGTAACTTGCAGTTTTCGACTTCTAATTGCAAACAAATACGCAACATAATAGTCACATGAGCCTTTTTTTCTGAATCAAAATCTGGAATAATTTCAGCAAAATAAAAAAACACTTTCACCTACATTTATTAAAGTGTCTTCGCCAGTTTTGTGTCGCGGCTGCAACGTGTCTGGCAAGACAGAAAAAAAAAGGTGCCACTAAAGGAACGAGTTAGTACCCCATATCTGCAGCATGAACATATGAAAAAATGTTATAGTCTAGATTCCTTCTGCTTTGCACACTCTTGGCATTCTCTTGAAGAGCTTCAAGAGGTAGTCACCAGAAAAGGTTTTTACATCACAGGTGCTCCGTCAGGTTTAATAAATGGGTTTTCTTGCCTTATGAATGGAGTTTGGACCATCAGTTGTTGTGCAGAAGTCAGGTGGATACACAGCTGATGGTCCTACTGAATAGACTGTTAGAATTTGTATTATGGCTAGGAAAAAAAACAGCTAAGAAAAAGGAGTGGCCATCATTACTTTAAGAAATGGTCAGTTCGAAAAATTGGAAAAAAAAAACTTTGAAAAAAAGTGTCTCTAAGTGCCGTTGCAAAAACCATCAAGTGCTACAAAGAAACTGGCTGACATGAGGACTGCCCCCGGGAAAGGAAAAGCAAGAGAGGATAAATTAATCCGAGTCACCAGCAGCTCAGATTAATACACACAGTTCTGGCAGCAGACAAATCTCTACAACAACTGGTAACAGGAGACTGTGTGCAGCAGCCTTCATGGTAAAGTAGCTGCTAGGAAACCACTGCTAAGGACAGACAACAAGTACAGGAGACTTGTTTGGGCTAAAGAATACAAGGAATGGACATTACACCAGTGGAAATCTGTGACTTGGTCTGATGAGTCCAAGTTTTAGATATTTGGTTCCAACCACCGTGTCTGTGCGACACAGAAAAGGTGAACGATTGGACTCTACATTCCTGGTTCCCACCGTGAAGCATGGAGGAGGGGGTGTTATGTGGGGGAGCTTTGCTGGTGACACTGTTGGGGGATTTATTCAATATTGAAGGTACACTGAACCAGCATGGTTACCACAGCATCTTGCAGCAGCATGCTATTCCATCCGGTTTGCGTTTAGTTGGACCATCATTTATTTAATCGACAGGACAATGAGCCCAAACAACTCCAGGCTGTCTAAGGGGTATTTGACAAAGAAGGACAGTGATGGGGCGCCAAGTCAGATGACCTGGCCTTCACAGGCAAAAGGGCCAACAAGTGATAAGTATCTCTGGGAACTCCTTCAAGACTGTTAGACCACTGCCGGTGACTACCTCTTGAAGCTCATCAAGAGAATGCAAAGCAAAAGGTGGCTACTTTGAAGAACATAGAACAGTGATGGCGAACCTTTTCGAGATCAAGTGCCCAAAATGTGACCCAAAACCCACTAACTATTCCCAAAGTGTCAACATGGTAGTAACATAAATGCCCTAATACCGGTAGAGCCCCCTGAACAAGAAGAATTGTGGGGGCCTGGAGCAAGTTCTCTAATAGCTCTAAACCAACCCTAATCACACCTTCTCACTATTCCTACAGTCCCAGGCAGCCCAAGATGGGTCTCTAAAATAACACAGACCGTCTGAGACTGCAGTTTGCCATGTCTGGCAAACTCTGTGCCTGGAAAACAGCCTGAGTGCCCACAGGGAGGTCTCTGAGTGTCACCCATCGCACCCGAGCCATAGGTTCACCACCACTGACATACAATATAAGACATATACTTAAAGTGTGAAACAGCTGAAAATATAATTCCACATGTGTTAATTCATAGCTTTGATGTCTTTAGTGTGGTTTTACAATTTTTATAGTCATGAAAATACAGAAAATTCTTTGAATGAGAAGGTGTGGCCATACACTATATACGCACTGCTTAAAAAATATATAACTGAGTAAATTAAACTGTCCACTTAAGAAGCAACACACATTGACAATCAATTTCACATACTGTTGTTCAAATGGAATAGACAGTGGTTCTGCAGGTGGGTACAACAGTCCACTTCTCTATGCTTTTCAGGCTAAAGTGTTGGTTGCTATTGAATGGTGACGCTTTCACACTTGTGGTTGCATGAGACGGACTCTATAACCCACAGAAGTGGCTCAGGTAGTGCTGCTCATCCACGATGACAAATCAATGCAACCTGTGGCAAGAAGGTTTGCCGTGCCTCTCAGCATAGTGTCCAGAGGCTGGAGACGCTACCAGGAGACGTGGAGGGGACCGTAGGAGTGTAAAAACCCAGCATCAGGACTGCTACCACTGTGCAAGGAGGAATAGGAGGAGCACAGCCCTGCAAAATGACTCACAGTAGGACAAAAATGTGCATGTATCTGCACAGTTAGAAGCTGATTCCATGAGGGTGGTATGAGGGCCATCAGATGGGCTATGAGCACAACCCCTAACACCGTGCAGGACGCTTGGCATTGGTCAGACAAACACCAGGATTGGCCAATTCACCACTGGTCCGCTGTGCTCTTCACAGGCAAAAGCAGGTTCACACTGAACATGTGATCGAGTCTGGAGACGTCATGGAAAGCGATCTGTTGCCTGCAACATCCTTCAGCATGAGCGGTTTGGCAGTGGTTCAGTAATGGTGTGGGGTGGTATTTCTTTGGAGGGCCGCACAGTCCTTCATGTGCTCGCCAGAGGCAGACTGACTGACAAGGTACACAGATGAGATCCTCAGACCCATTGTGAGACCAGATGCTTGTGCAGCTGGTGCTGGGTTCCCCTTAATGCAGGAC